>NW_006436298.1:37920633-37999285 GCF_000325575.1 Pteropus alecto
GCAGAAAAAGCCGCTGAATGGGTTTTCACTGTCCGCTTTCTAGGGGAAGTGCTGAAGACAAAGATGAAGTGGGAAGAGAAAGAAGCTTGGAAAATCTACCAACCAGTCCATCAGTCATTGAATTATTGAGAAATCTGTATTCACTTTAGAATAGAAATAAGAGGTAGACCATTTATACAGAAGAAAATTACTTATCGGGACTAATTTTATTATTCTTTGAAGTCTCAGAAGCTATGGCTCAGTTTATATTTATATTTTATCAGTTAAGATGCTTCATAGATCAAGGTTGTGTTTATTCATTAAAAGAGTAATTTAAACATTACTCTTTACAAATCCACATTTTTTTCATCTTTTAGTATATGTTAATACTACAATTTCATAAACCTAGGCTTTGATTAGTGCTTTTCTCTAATAACTTGTATATGTAGCTTTTATTAACAGTGAAATTTGTCAAACGGTAGTTTAAGGTTTTCACATAATTTGGTCATTTTTTCCTTCGATATCTAGACTGCTGCTGTACTAAAATGCAACTTGGAAATTCTTTAGTCTTGTACATATAGAGACACAAACATACATAAATGCTTATTTAATGACTATTTGATGACTTGCCCAATTACCTTCCTTTGTTAATACATTGTTATAATTTTCCTGTAAGATGTGGCATTTATAGGGTCCTTTTGAATAATTTCAATCTTATTTCTTTATAATTTCAACTTTGTGGAAGTGATTTATTAAATGTTCACTTTTAAGAAAAACATCCCAATTCAATCTATGCTGATCGAGAAAGGGAATGTACTGTGTTAGTTTCTTAGATCAACTTGAAGAGTACAGAATGGCTACTTTTATTTGGTAAACCAGGTTATTTGTGCGGCTTATTCAATGATGTCAGTGTATTGGCTAATTTATATGTCCTGCTTCATTTCAGAGCTTGGAGAGCTGATACCTTTCTTTCTGTGTATTGACTCAGGTCATGTGATTACATTTGAAATTTCAGAAAGATATAGTTTGGATAATCCCTGCTTGTGGAAAATGTCTTAATTAATGCAGAAAATATGGTCAGTCAGTGTCATGTATGTTAGGCGCTGGGCAGCAGACAATCCTTGTGCTCGTTGTGCTGACATTCTAGTAGAAAGGGATAGACAACAAAGTAGTGAAAAGCATACTGAAAAGATTAATGATAATTGTAATAAGTGCTCAGAAGGAAAATAAATAGGGTCATGTGCTGAAAACTGGTGTATGGGTAAGATCTCTCTGGTTTGGGGACATCTCTCTGAAGAAGTGACACCTAAGAATAAGAAGCAATCAGTCATGCTGAAAAACCTTAAGGAAAAGTGCTCTAGTATAGGCTGAAGAAAGAGCAAGTACTAAGACACTGAGGTAATAAAGAGCTTGGGATACTTGGATAACCCACAGGATGTTGGGAGATGGAGCATAGGGAGCAATTAGGAGAATGAGAAATAATAACCATCATGTAGAGATTTTTAGAAATTTAGATGTTATTCATAGTGCAGTAAGATATCAATAAAGGAGTTTAAGCTGGTCAGTGACAAAATCTGATATATGGCAGCAGTTATGTTCTTAATCAAAGTGTTATGGAATGTAGTGGATATTTGTCCATTTTCCATAAGGGAGGAACATAACTCTTAAGTTTCTATTCCATAAAAATGCTCAAGATTATTATTATTTCACTTAAAGCCTAAAAAGTGATTAGATGAGATCCTGGAAAATGTGGTCCCGCAGATAATATATGAATTGTTTCTTTTTATCCCCTACCTCCTCCTCCTCCTCCTCCTCCTCCTTCTTTCTTCTTCTCCTCCTCCTCCTCCTTCTTCTTTCTTTCTTCTTCTTCTTCTTCTTCATCTTCATCTTCTTTTTTTTTAATAAAGAAGATCCATTCATTATAGAGCAATCAATACTATAGACTATGTAATATGTAGTCTATATATATTTCAAACATTATATTGCTAATACTTAATAGTCATAAATCTGATCAGGACCCCAAGGGCTTATGTGTTAGAATTTTTGGAGGCCTCTAGTTTGCTTGTGGATTGAGGGGATTGGGGAGAGTGGGAAATGGCATATTTATCCATTGGCAGCTGCCCTAGGCTCAAAGTGGTCCCCTGGTATAACTAATAGCACTTTGCAGCAAGACGTTATATCAACACTCTCTTTCCTCCTTTCTTTTTCCATCTTCCTTCACCAGGCCTTGGAAACCCTTGGACTGATGCTGCAGTGTAGAATGCCATGCAATAAAGACATGATGCAGTCTCCAAACAGTTTCCTACGCATTCTACATATTTTTAAAAAAGCTTATTTCATATTATTGTTGTGAGGCACATAAATCTGCCAACTGGGCATTAGGTTGTTTGTACTGGGGAGTCAGATTGTATTGGGGCATTGGGTCAAGAAGTGTGAGCAGTGGTCTACTGACTAGCTTTGGTATTATGGAAGCATAGTGGCATTAAGGAAAGTTTAATTATGGAGATAGTTTTCTATTATGAAACTCTTTAGTCCTATTCAGTGACATTGGTAAAGAGGAACCCAAAAGGTCAGCATTCTCAACATATTTGGTAGGGAGTATGAAAGAGAAAGGGGCAGCACCCTGATTCTTTTAGAACAGGACACTATTGACATTTGGGGCCATGTAATTATTTTTTGTGGGTGTGAGGTGGTCTTGTGCATTGTAGGATATTTATTAGCATCCTTGGCTTGTAGCCACTATATGCCAGTAATATCCATTTTGGTTGTGACATCAAAAATGTCTCCAGACACTACCAAATGTTCTCTGACAGGCAAAATCACACCCTGTTGAAAATCAGTTTTAGACCCTTAGCCAGATCATCTTTAGCTCCTACTTCTTTCTGTGCCTTGATTCCTTAAGCTATCACTTATGTTAGTGCATATCCAAAACATTTTCAGCTTTTTCCATCAATCTCTTTTGTTATATATGGTAAACTTGGAAATTGTGAAATATGTCTGGAGAAGCACCTGTAGTCATTCCAAATTTCCCCCTACTTAGTTTACCTTAAATGTTCAAAGACCTGAATTTACTCTGATTATCAGGTAGGAGAAGTTAAGAAAGATTGCTTAAGAAGATATCGAGCGTTATCTGTGGTAAACATGAGGTGAGAGCAAAAATACAATCAAGGGAATGAGGCAGAGAAGAATCTTCTTTATCTTATCATATCGAGCTAGCATTTGATCATATAATTCCTCAAGGTGAACAGAACCAAAATTTTATTTTTGTAGACTTTAATTCTATCAAGTGAAAGAAAGAGAAAGCAACCTAAAAGATGTAGTATTTTAAGGTTCTCAAATAAAACTCACCTTAGGTTCCTAATTTTATAACAACAAAAAATATATCTATGAATACTAGAAATTGATGACATTCAATCAATGATCTTAAATATGTGATTTGAGAATGTTCTGGAATGGCAAAATGGGCAAAATCTGATTCTTCCAAAATGTGAGTTGGGCACTTAGTAGCTGGGTAACCTTGGACTTTCATTCTTCAATTTAGGGGAAAAAAATGTCATGTATTAGGTATACATATGCATAATACCTTCAATTTAGATAACCATCTTTTAAAGGCACTTAGTGGAGGCCACATATGTGATATCATTTCATGATTCTTGGATATGTAATAAGATGGAGAGATACTTACTTTCTCTTTATTTCAGGAGGAGGAATTCAAGCATTTAGTATCTCATTGATTTAACCAAGTCAAAAATTGGCAGTATCATAGACAGACATACTTGGTCACTTCAATAGATCAAATTTCAGTTAACAACTAATTTTTTAACTTAATTTTCTTAGCAGATGTATGTATTTTACTTATAAATAATTTAAGTGAAGATATAAATTTTTGCTAGTTTCAACCTAGATAACAAAGCTTAAATAATGCCACTAGATGATTCTGACTCTGAAAAGATACTATTGCTATTCCTGAGGTACTCTTACTTCATTCAAAGATTTAAACTTTCCTTTCTTAACGGATAATTAGGTTTGTAGATATGGAAAATGAGGCATCTTTAAGTCTACTCAAGTCCAAATCTTTGTGTCTCCAGTTGTCTTATTGGAGAAATTTGGTGATGCTACTTTTTGAAGTCAATGAGATCAAATAGGAACTTTGACCTCTTGTTGGCTTGTTATCATTTCTGGTGTGGGCCAAAAAGAAGTATTCCCACTTGGCACTGAATGGCCATTGGGTACCTGAACCTTGCCTTACCCCAAACATTCTGTATTCTACCTATGCTACTCCCTGTCTACTCACTTGACTTCCCAACCATGGCTAGTTTTGTGAATGCATTCCTAGTTATTCTAGCACCCTATTATCTTGACAGATGTCTGGTCTGTCTCACCTATTACTTGGCTCTCCTTCTACCATACTCTTACCACCTCCCCCATCTCTCCTCCCTCTCCTTCCTTAGCTCTGATGGTACCTTTCATCCCATGGCCTATTCTAGTGATTGGGTGAAGGGAACAGAAATTATCAGCACAGTGGCCTACCTAGTCATTTCATTCATTAAATATTTATCAGCTCTTAGCTCAGGCACCATGGGTCATTTAGTGGTGAATAAAATAGAGATGGTCTCTGTTTTCCTGGAGTCCGCACATAATAGCAGAAACAGAAATCAGGCAAGCACCCAAATAACATATATAATTACAAAGTATGTAGGTGGTGGAGGAGATGACTCCAGAGAGAATAGTACAGATAATGGCCCTGAGGTAGGACATTATATGACTTGACTTTGGATAAAAACAGAAGGCAACTTGTGTGTGCAGTAATGAGCAGAGGGCAGAGAGCCATGTTCTACTGTAGACTGTCTCCTTTATAGTATTTTACCTCACCGTCAGTCAATCAAACATAGAGTCAACAAAGCAAAAGGTTCTGAAGGATGGACAGGTATTCTGGGAATGTATCACCTTTGGGGAGCCCTCACCTGTGGCTCTACCAGAGGTCTGCTTTCTTGTGATGTTTAACACAGTCTTGGACAAATCTCCTAAATGGTATATCTTGTTCACTTTGTACCTCATGCATCAATTCCATTTCTGCACAGCTTTGTTCTCTAACTTGATTGCCTGTTCTACAGGTATTGCTTGCTCAGCTTAAACCCACTTTCTAGGCTTTCCTGGTTGTGATCTTGCTTTGCTGGACTCCTCCCACATATTCGTGTCTCTTCTCTGCTTGGTACCCTCATGGAGTGCCCTCAGAAGTGTCACTCACCCCCTAGAATGTTCCAACGTGCCATCTCAACATAGTCAGAAGAATTCTGATGGTAACCTGACTCTGACTTTCCTGGGATGTTATAAAGACAAACATCCTTCCTCCCTCCCTTCCTCCGTTCCTCCCTTCCTCCCTTCCTCCCTTCCTCCCTTCCTCCGTTCCTCCCTTCCTCCGTTCCTCCCTTCCTCCGTTCCTCCCTTCCTCCCTTCCGCCCTTCCTCCCTTCCTCCGTTCCTCCCTTCCTCCGTTCCTCCCTTCCTCCGTTCCTCCCTTCCTCCCTTCCGCCCTTCCTCCCTTCCTCCGTTCCTCCCTTCCTCCGTTCCTCCCTTCCTCCGTTCCTCCCTTCCTCCCTTCCGCCCTTCCTCCCTTCCTCCGTTCCTCCAATTAATTACAGAAACCAAACCACAAATTTAGGAAGCTCAGATAACAAGAAGCAGAATAAATAATAATAATAATAATAATAATAATAATCTATGCCTAGATATATCATATTCAAATTGCAGAAAGCCAAAGACAAAGAGAGAATCTTTAATAAAACCAGAGATGGGAGAAACCTCGGATTTATAAGACAAAAGCACAAGTAACAACCTGGGCTTGTGATTAGCATCTGAAGTGGGGGCAGTCTTATAGGACTGATCCCTTAACCTATGGAATCTGATACTATTTCCAGGTAGATAGTGTCAGAATTGAGTTGAATTATAGGGCACACAGCTGGTGTTGAAGTGTTGCTTGGTGGTGTGGAAAACTCCCCATACATTGGAATTTGCTACCAGATTATACTTACAGAGGAACAAGAATAAGCATTTCATCAGACCTCTCATTAGAAACTATGAAGAGAGTGGAATATAAAATTTTTGAAGTGTTGAAAGAAAAGATCAAACTAGTAGTATCCAGTGAAATTATCCCTTGAAATTGAAGAGAAATGGAGGCTTTCTCAGACAAACAAAAGCTGAAGGAATTTATCACCAATAGACCTGCCTTGCAAGACATGTTAAAAGAAGTTCTTCAGAGAGAAGGAAAACAGTATTGGTTATAAACTAGGGTCTTCATAAAGAAAGGAAGAGCATCAGAGAAGGAATAAGTGAAAGTAAAATGAAATCTTTAATTTTTTAAATCCTATCTGATCCATCAGATAGCTAGCTGCTCAAGCTAATTATAGAAATAATTGGGTAAATAGCTTGTGGATAATTGAAAATGCTAGCAATGTCATGAGGGATGGAAAAGAGATTGTGAATACAACAGTTCCTCGGATAATGTTTTGTTCAGCATTGTTTCATGATAACATTGATTAGATGCTCTAGGAATTTGACTCATTTATATCAATTAGCCCATGGTAAAATTGGTTTTATTATGGTTTTATTATTATTGTTTTACTTAAAGTCACAGAACCTATCTGACATTAAATGAGGACTTACTGTGTTCTAAGGTACTACCCATGAAGTATTATTTGAAAGTGGATTTAGACTAGTTGAAAATGTGTACTGCAAACTCTAGGGCAACTACTAATTTAAAAAAACAAAACAAAACAAAGAAGTTGATATAATTCAGACTATTTTATCTGCTGTTCATACACAAAATATACTTTTTTTTTTGCATTTTATTTTATTAGTTTCAAGTATACAGTACATTGATTAGACATTTATATAGTTTATGAAACGATCTCCCCAATTACTCCATCACTCCTCTGGCTCTACACATAGCCATTACTTTACTGCTGACTACATTCCCTGTGCTGTACTCTCCCCCATCCCCGTGACCATCTATCAACTACTAATTTGTACTTCTTTAACCCTTCACCCCATTCTCCCAGTCCCCCAAATCTCCTCTTCTCTGGCCATCACTAGAGTGTCCTCTATATTTGTGAGTCTTTTTTTGATTAGTTTTTCTTTTTGTTTCTTGAATTCTGCATATAAGTGAAATCATATGGTATTTATCTTTCTCTGTCTGACTTATTTCTCTCAGCATAATAACCTCTAGATCTATTCATGTCATTGCAAATGGTAGGATTTCATTTATTTTATAGCTGAGTAATGCTCCATTGTTTATATGAACCATAATTCTTTGTCCAATTGTCTGTTGTTGGGCATTTAGGTTGTTTCCATATCTTAGCTATTGTGATTAGCACTGCCGTGAGCATAGTGGTGTAAAGATCTTTATGAATTAATGGTTTTCTTTGGATAAATACCCAGATGTGCAAGTGCTGGGTGAAAAGGTAGGTCCAGTTTAAATTTTTTGAGGAACCTCAAGACCGTTTTCCATAGTAACTGTACCAATTTGCAATCCCACAAACAGTGTATGAGGGTTACAAAATATACTTTTAAAATCAAGTGTGAACTCTTGTAAGAGTCAGCTCTTGTTGAGGATGCACGTGGCTTTAAAGATCCTGGCCTCCTGTCTGAAAATTTCTCTTTGTGTGCTGTGTGTCATCACTTTACCTTTCTGAGACCTGTTTCCTCGTTTGCCAGTATGAACGAACATAGCATTACCTGCTTCACAATGTGGTTTTCAGCTTAAATGAAACAACAGATAGTTAAGGTTTCTAGAATCCTAGGACTTATTTCAATTCTCTTTTATTTTATAACCATCTTTTTAAAAGAAAGGTATTATTAAATAAGCATCAAGCTTTATATCTTTTACAGGTGCTAAACAACTGTTACTTATTACCCTTAGAATGCTAAATATGGAAGCAGTTTTAATGGAAGAAATGGAGAATTTTGTCTGGTGAGTTATTACCCTCTCAACTTAAATTATAAATACTCAGGGTCCTGGGGTCTAATATTCTAGTCATTGCCTTTACTGCAAAAGTTTTACTTCTTATTTCTTTATGAAATATGTTGTGAGAGTTCAAATGGGATCTAAAATATCTTAAGGGTCCAATGAGGTTTCAAAGATAAATTCTTCACTTGTCAAAATGAATCAGCAATAACTATTCTTGTTTGGTTTGTTTTGGTTTCAACTGTTAATAGAAATAAAATATTTTAGGGAGTACATATTAGTCATCAATGCACATCTACCATTAAACTAGATCTTGTTTCTTAATTATGTTGTTGACATCACAGAGAAATTAAGGTCCTTGCAGAGAGTTATAATTTGCATTTCCAAGTGCTGGCTACAAGCAGATAGGGCCACTGGGAAGTTCATAGGTTCTGCACCTAGAAGGTAGTGTACTGGGAGGGTGAAGGAGGACACGGTGAGGTAGGTTGGTTAAGCTTTTTGCTTATCTGGGCAGCTTTAAAAGTCAGAGCTCACCGGTTTGCAGCCACTAAATCTCACCTCCATATTCCTAGTGAAGGAAATGAGATGAAGAATGACCCTGAGCAGGGCAGAGATGCTCTGCTGTTATCCTCAGATGTGGGCATGCAGGGAGCTGCTAGAGGAGGGGACCCAGAGACAACCGGAGATGCCGGCTGTTGTAGGTCATGGTCTCCATGAGGGAGTTTGATATGCAAAGGAAATGTAAATATAAAACTGCCTCATTCAAAAGCCATGGGGTATTAAGATATCCTGAGGGGAGAAATGTGAAGAACCGTGGAATGTCCAAGGCCCAGTGCATGAAACAGAGCTCAGGTGAGAATAGCTGTGGAGGCTGAGAGAGTACCGATGGAGGATTTAAAGTACTTATTTTGAAATTTTGAAATTTATGTGTTTTTTAGAAAAGCTATATATGTTTTGTTAGCTAAATAGACATCTCATTTTATAAAATGTTGGAGTGACTTAATTAAGCCCATGGTTTTTAATGTTCAGTGTTAGAAGAGGCTGAAGTTATAGACATCAATTATAGGAGAAACTAACAGCAAGAATCAGAGATCTAGGAAGTAATTACTAGTCCTACCCAGGATATTCTCTGAAACCAATGGGTGGAAACAGGATGTTTGTCAGATGCATTCAATTTTATTAACAGAGAAATCATCTATTATAAACTCAGACGTTAAGTGTCATAGCATGAAACAAGTACTCCAAGTGCTGCAGAGACTACCAGGATCACATGGTCCCCAGGATCCACATGGTGATCCTAAATATTAAGTTACTGATAAGATAATCTCCACAGTTTTAAAGCAACCTCCCATACAACTGGAGAACTGTTTGGACACAAGACATAATCACACTCATGACAGTACTCTTTATTGACAATACTTACAATTTCAAGGTGCACAGGTGTCCCCTGGGCTCAGCACCCAGAAAGACTCAATGACTGGATTCTCTTCTGGAAGCGTAGAGAATTTCAGGGTCAATTGATATGTTTAGTCTTCTGATTCTTCTTTGCATCTGAAATCATGAGATATGAAATGGATACAAAGCAGCCAGCGACCGGCCACTGGTGCTCGCCCTCCTCCTCGGGGTTTCCTCCTCACTGTGCCCTGGTTCTAGTGGGACCTGAGGGCAGCTTAGCTTGCTCACTGGCTCTTCTGGGGTTTTACTTTAGCATCTCTCCCTTTCTCACTCTTCCCTGGCGATTACAATACTCTTGGAAACTCAAAGTAGCTCAAAATCCTTCTTTAAACCTATTCTGCTTTTTCTCACTAGAACCTATACAACCTCTAGTTGTCAGGCTGGCCAGTGCTTTGCTCTGCCATCTTTCTTTTATCTGCCATTTTGCTTTCCTGATTCTTCTTTTATTTTAATCTCCTGTCAAAATCCTGGCTGGCAAATCAATTTCTTTCTAACTTATTCTGTCAGTCATCCTTTTCTCTTCTATAGTCTGGATGAAATCTAATTTTAGCATCTGAATGCAGATCTTGTAGAACATATATTTTAAGGACCTTCCTCCCCTTTTATAAACCAGATCCTGGAAAAGTCAATTATCTATAGATACTCATATATAGCCTGAATTGATATGAACTAATATGCGGAATCATAATTGTTTCAAGAAAATGATAATATCAGTAGCTTGGGGGAATATTTTTCTCTATCTTGTCAGTTCAATCATCTTATGTAGGTTTGAATTTACTTTCCTGAACTGTTATCCACAGATTTAATTATAAGTGAATCCTGTATCATTTTCTTCCACCTTGCTTGTGGGAGAGTCATGTTTGCTGCCTATAGCAATAAAACTACAGAGGAATTTTTCTCTGCTTTGAATATCAGCAGCAAGATTAGGAAAGGGATCTTTCCACATGCTTTCCATAGCTCAGGAAAAAGGAAGAGGGAAATTTCACCAGGCCAAGCTTTTATGTCAACATTGGTACAGTATCTATTAGAAACAGGATTTTTTTTTTAAAAAAATAGTCTTTTCAAAGTTGCTTTCTTGCTCATATAATGTTAAGGAATGTATCATGCACTCGGAAACCTGGCCTCTTTGTCCTCAGGCTTTATGAGCTATGCTAGCTACTTTTGATGGTGATCTTAACAATATTTCCTAATTTATAAAATATTAGATGATGTGGGAAATTAGCAGTAGAGAGATTATTACTCAGCCATAAAAAATGAAATTCTATCATGTGCAACAACATGTGACCCTCCAACAACTACTAAGATACTTAGCTTATCTGGTCATATAGTAAGAAGAGCAAAAAACAGAATATAGGAAATGGAGACTCTTCTTACATCTGCCACTAAAATACTGTGAACTTGGTCAAGACATTTAATCTCTTTGAAGCACAGGTTTCATATATGCATGAGATTCAAGATTCTCAAGAATTCCACAACTGCTATGACACTTGAAATAATTAAATTTGTTCTTAAGATCACTTACAGAGGCTTTCTTCTTTAGCAGAAGAATTCGAAATGGCCTCTACCTTCAAATAAAAATGACTTTCTAAATATAGATACAACACAAATTTTGGGGAACCCCTATCCCTGTGTCAGATTGCTTCATTCTTTAAATCTCACTGAGAATGAAGTTTTTCTTTCTTAGTAAATGCAATATCTCAGCAGTACTTAAATATTACCTTCTTGCTGTTAGCCTCTGAAGTGGAAGGTTTTAATACTCTCAGTCTGTAGCTGAGCCTCTAGGGATTCCTAAGCATGGATCCTGTGTCTTTTCTGGGCATCAGAGCACAGGGTTGCTGGTTTAAAGTTAAAATATATTCCCCTCCCCTTAGGCTTAAACCCATCAGGCACACAGTATCCGAGGCTGTCTTATTAGACAAAGAAATTCATCTCTTTCTAAACAGGGGGCCAATGAGGGTGGGGATAAAGGGACATTCACTAGGCAATAGTTTCAAACATTTTTCTCATATATTCAAGAAAATTATGTAGCTATGTCCTGATATTTTTAAGTTGATAACTGTTTTTCAATATACTTTAAATATTTCTGTGTACTGTAATTATTATATTACTCTCTCTCTCTCAAATGTTTCCAGTGAAATATAAATGCCTTGGAGATTTCGTACTCCCCATTATCCTTTACAAGATATATAAGAAGTTTTCTTAAACAGAAATATTACATCACTCAGTTTTGCTTGGACTTGTATTTTCATTCTACTTTTCACAGAGAATTTAATTCCAATGTAATATATTGGAATTTTTATTGATCACATTACTATGTTTCTGCAATAAAAATATTTATATAAATTGAAATTAATTTTCTTAAATTTGACCTTACCATGATGTTCTTTCTAAGTGAGTTTTGAAAAAAAAGCTATTCTGGAATAAGTTACAACTAGATTGTTCCTTCAAAATTAATCAAAATAAAATTAATTAAAATTTTTTAGGATTTTAATAATTTTTATTTTTAATTACAGTTGACATACAATATTATATTAGTTGCAGGTGTATAACATAGTGATTAAACATTGATGTAACTTATAAAGTGATCACACTAATAAATTTAGTGCTCATCTAACACCATACATAGTTATTACAATATTATTGACTATATTCCTTACATTATACTTCAGATCCCCATGACTATTTTGTAATTACCAATTTGTACTTCTTAATTCTTTCCTCCCAAACCCCCCTCCCATCTGGTAACCATGAAAATATTCTCTGTATCTGAGTTTTTCTATTTCATTTGTTTATTTTGTTCTTTAGATTACACATGTAAGTGAAATCATAGGGCATTTGTCTTTCTCTGACTTACTCCACTCAACATAATACCCTCTATATCCATCCATGTTGTTGCAGTTGGCAATATTTCATTTTTATGTCTAAGCAGTATTCCATTGTATATATATACTGCCTCTTCTTTATCTATTCATCCATTGATGGACACCCAGGTAGGCTCCGTATCTTGACTATTGTAAATAATACTGCAATGAACATATGGATTCTCATGTTCCTTCAAAACAGTGCTGGGGAAGTGGCTCAAAAGGCACTGGGGACATATAGGGAGGAACTGAATGGTCTGACTTCAAAGGCAAGGACAGGAGGGGTAGCTTTCTCCCAGACAGAAGTCTTGACAGAGGGCATTGTTCCTTTGTTGAGCCCATCCCTGCCTGGTGTGCAGACCCAGGCAGCAGCCATGGCTGAGTCTCTATCAACCTGGCTAACACTGGTCTCTCTGCCTTGGTGATTTCTGTCAGTGAGTAAGTCCATGTGCGGGCCCCTAAAGAGAATTGTCTGTGACTCTAGTCACCTTCTGTCCCACTCAGCCACAATCTCTACTGGTTTTCACAGCCAGAAGTTGTGGGGACTACTCTTCTTGGCACTGGAACTCTGGGTTGGGGAGCCTGGTGTGGAGCTGAGGCCACTTTCTTCCTCAGGGGATCTCTGTAGCCAAAATATCCCTCTTGATTCTCAACTGCCAAATGCAGGTGTGAGACCAGCCAGTTCTGAGTCTATATTCCTCTTATCAGTCTTGAAGTGGCCTCTCCTGTGTGACCCCAGTTGTGGGATTTCTGTTCAGCTAGACTCAGGTGACTCCCAATAATGGCTGGTCTGTAGTTTAATTGTAATTTTGATGTGGTTATGAGAGGAGGCAAGCATAATGTTAACCTACTCCACCATCTTGACAAGAACTTTTAAATAATTAAAATTTTTAATGAGTGATCTTTAAACATAAATGGTAAATTTTTAAAGAAAATTTAAAGCTAATGGGACTTTTTTTTTTGGTCCAGTTAGTTTATGAATCCATAAATAAACATTGCTCACTGCTAGACTAAAATAGGGCTAAGCATCACTTTTATTTACACTTTTGTTTTCTAGGTAAAAGCACCACAAGCCATATTCTCATATGAATAAGTATATATGAGTGGAAGTTTTGTTATGTAAATGACTATGAATTTTGAACTCTTTTCAAATTATACATTTCAATTACATAGTTATATGTCATCAAAAATTATTTTTCATAATGTATCAGCTGATAACTAGACTAGGTCCTCCTTCAATTCTGCTAAAATTAAGAAATGAAAAACCACCTGATATCCAAGTGGATTTGTTATTGTCATTAGAGCCATCTTTTTTTCAAGTTTCTGGAATGAATTTTTAAAAAGCTTTATCAAGACTAATCAAATGATTTTTAATTATACCTGTTATTCTTTACTTTTAAGGACCTTGCTGAATGTCATATACTCAGAAAGGGTTGGAAACAAATATTATTAATTTTAAAACATTTTGTCAGTTCAATACTTTTTAATAAAAAGATTTTATTTCTTTTCAAACATATGTATGTATTTAGCTCCTTCAATGTGTGAAAAATGTCCACCTTATAATTAATTTGCAAAGCCAGTTTTTAATGTCAAACCTATCAACTCAGGCTTTTTCTTTGTAAAAATATTTACACAGAGATTTTCATTCAAATACACTTTTTAATACATATGCCAGGGAAAACTGTCTTCTACATTCTAATTCTAAAATACATAAGCACTTAAAGGCATGGAATCTTGCTATAGATTAATGCTCAGATGATATAGGCTTTGGTGTCTGCAGTCTCCATAGCAATGTGCTCTTTGCTTTGATCTCTAGTGACTCTCAGATACGAGTGATGATTGTGGGGCATGGACCAGGGGATATCCTTAGGCATCCTGAAGCTTTTTAAACCATGAAGCAATGCACTATAGTAGAATTGGGGGTAAATGAGAAGTACTCTTTTCGTTATAAAGGAGAAAAGGGGGACTAGGAAGGGGCATGAAAAGAGAATTTACATGATGTTTCCACTACAGTGACATTCTCAGATGATTCATTTTTATTATTGATATATAACTGACATGCAATAGTATATTAGTTTCAGGTATACAACATAATCATTGGGCATTTATATAAACTGTGGCCAGCTGATCCACTTTTGAAGAAAAGTTGAACCTGGAATTGATTCGCTCAAAACCAACTAGCTTGTGTTTTCTTGTGAAAACTTGCTGGGTCCCCAGAAGTATGTGTTTTCAAGTTGGAAGGCAACTGTCCTATCACAGGCCACTAGTATCTTTAATATTCTTATTTTTTATATGTTTTCCTCAATATAAATATATAATTATCTTTCAAAAAAATGTTTTGTATGACCTTTGTCATACTTTGCTAGGAACTATGACCAATGCTTACAAATTAGTCTTGTCTCATGAGAAGGAAAAATTGTTATATTCCTGTTACCAGAGAGTTTTCAGTTTCCATGGGGGCAATTTACCTTGAAAATGCCCCCATAACAACATCTAAATCTGTCCCTTGAATGAATGACCACAGTTATAGACATGAAATCTCTAACCCTTCACTTCCCAACAGGCCTGACCCTCAATTCCATTAACTCTGATGATGTGTACCACTAGGGAATCATAACAAAGTACGATGTCGGAGTGGGACCTTGGCAGTCACCTGCCCAAGCCTGTAATTTCACACCGTTTCTCGCTTCACAATTACCATTTACTGCTTGACATTTCGGGAGACATAAAACCTTAGCAACCCTGAGCCCCTCTATAGCCATTTTCAACTGCTCCCGACAATATTTTAGCCAAAATTATTTCAATAAACTCTTGACTCAGTGACTGTCAAACTATTTTATAGCAACAAAACTTTTTGTTTTCCTATTAAATACATTTAAAATGATAACAGTGTAACTGCTGTGTTGTAATTATGGTAGTGCGCCTGGAGTCTTGCCTACTTATCTATGATTGAGCTCTGAGCAACCAGGTTAAAAAGGTCTGTCTCAACTGGCTCCTCACCTGCCAGTGTCACTTGCCTCCAATACTTTGTCACAGATCACCAAGCAGTAGTTCTCATACTTGAATACCTATTGACATCACCTGTGAGCTTTAAAAAATACTGAGTATGCCCTCAAGAGCTTCTGTTTATGTGCTCTTGGATCTCCTGGACTATATGATTGAAATGTGCAGCCAAGTTGAGAACTACTGCACCAGAGTTTTTTCTTTTAATGTAATTTTGATTATGTCATACTCGCTCTTAACATTTTTTTTTACTAGTTTCAAGTATACAGTACATTGGTTAGACATTTACATAGTTTATGAGATGATGCCCCCAATTATTCTATCACCCATCTGGCTCTACACATAGCCATTACCTTACTGCTGACTACATTCCCTATGTTGTGCTCCCCATTCCCATGACCCTCCACCAACTACTAATTAGTACTTCTTTAGCCCTTCACCGCATTCTCCCAGTACCCCAAACTCCCTCCTCTCTGGCCATTACCCGATTATCCTCTATATTTGTGGGTTAGTTTTCAATTAGTTTGTTCTTTTTGTTCCTTAGATTCTGCACATAAGTGAAATCATATGGTAATCACCTTTGTCTGATCGATTTTGCTCAGCGTAATAACCTCTAGGTCCATCCATGTTGTTGCACATGATAGGATTTCATTTTTTTATGGCTGAATAATATTCCATTGTATATATAAAACAGAATTTCTTTGTCCAATCATCTGTTGATGGGCATTTAGGTTGCTTCCATATCTTGCCATGAACACAGGAATGCATAGATCTTTATGAATTATTTTTTTGGTTTTCTTTGGATAAATACCCAGAAGTACAATTGATGGGTCAAAAGGTAGATCCATTTTTAATTTTCTGAGGAACCTCCAGACTGTTTTCCATAGTGGCTGTACCAATTTGCAATGCCACCAACAGTGTATGAGGGTTCCCTTTTCTCCACATCCTTGGCAATGCTTGTAGTTCTTTGATTTATTGATGATAGCCATTCTGACAGATGTGAGGTGATATCATCTTGTGGTTTTAATTTGCATTTCTCTGATGATTGGTGATCTTTTCATATGTCTACTGGCTATCTTTATTTCCTCTGTAGAAATATCTTTTCAGGTCTTCTGCCCATTTTTTAATTGAATTTTTTTTTTTTTTGGTTGTTGAGTTTTATGAATTCTTTATATTTTTTAGATATTAATCACTTATCTGATATATCATAAACAAATATCTTCTTCCATTCAGTAGGTTGTCTTTTTGTTTTGTTGATGTTTTCCTTTGCTGTGCAAAACTTTTAAGTTTGATGTAGTCTCATCTGATTATTTTTCTTTTGTTTCCCTTGCCTGAGGAGATATATCTAAAAAGAAATTACTAGTAGCAGTATCAGTGAGATTACTGCTTATGTTTTCTCTTAACATTTTTAAGCTGTTCAGTAGTTCTCAAAGTGTGGTCCTCAGACCTGTAACTTTAGCATCATATGAGAACTTGTTAGAAATACAAATTATCTGGCCTAAGCCCAGACCAATTAAATCAGAAACTCTGGGAGCGGGATTCAGCAGTCTGTATTTTAACAAGTCCTCCAGGGACTCTGATTCATGTTTGAGAACCACTGACCTACAAAATGAAATTCAGACTTGGAAGCCTGTTGTATAAGAATCTTCCCTGTTTGAATGTTGCCATGTCCCCTATACGAATGAACCCCCTTTACTCTAGTCATACCAATAGAGTACCCACTTTCCAGTCTCAGTTTATGCTAATTAGATTCTATGTTTGTCATTAAATATTTAAAATCAGATTATTTCATATAACCACGGTTTAATATATCTACTCTCTAGTATTTTTTGAACTTTATCGAGTAAAAGAATCCCTTGGGAAAACCTCGTTTTAAATGTAAATCCAGCTCAGGAGATTCTGATCCAGTAAGTCTGGGCAGGGTTCAGAAGGGCATTTTTAAAAGCCTTACATCTGGTTTCTGATTATAGGGAAAAGCACCACTCTGAGGGGCCCTGCTGAGTACCAAGGAAATGTACAGTTAGTTTAGCTCTGGTTTCCTGATGACCATGTGGGCAAGCCTGTGAGTTAGTTTAAGGGAGGACATTTGTGAATCTGCTTCATTCCTTCCTATATGCTGAAAAACTAAGTCTGAGAAGTCCTATCTTTCAGCATTGCAGGAATTTTTGGAAATACCTGTTACACATATTGTGTGGACTGAATTTTACTTGCATTTTTTAAAAAAGTAGCGGGAGAGAACGTATGTAAAAAATAGAAATTAAATCTCAAGTAAGTAAAGCCTAGTTTAAAAACTTAAAAGCAACATCTTTCTGTTTAAACTATGTGAGAAGCAGTTTTAAATGCTTGGATTGTTTCTTGAAGTCAAAACTTTTGTTTTGTAAAAAGAGCAATGAGTGTGAAGTGAGGATTAATGCTCTTTATTTTTAGTTTTTAATTTTCTTGGTATATCTAATTGTTACAGTGTATTTTTATATTGAATTACCTTTTACCTTGGTCAAATTCAATTGTTTATATATGTAAGTCTATTTCTGAACTCTATTTTGTTGGTCTATGTGTCAAATCTTTGCCTGATGCTAAACTTTTTGATTAATGTATCTTTTTCACAACTCACATAGTGTAAGTCCTCCAACTTTGCTCTTTTTCAAAATGATTCTGGCTATTCTAAAGTTGTTACATTTTCATATACATTGTAGAAACAACTTGTCTATATCTATAAAAACAGCCTGCTGTCACTTTGGGATGGTGACTCTGTAGATAATTTGTGGAGAAGTAATAACATTAAATCTTTTAATTCATGAACATAACATAGCTCTCCATTTATTTAGGTCTTTTAAAATTTCTTACAGAAGATTTTGATTTTTTGGTATAGAGGTTGCACATATTTTGTTAAATTTATCCCCTAGTATTTTTTTTTATGTTGATTCTATTGATAATAGTATTTTTTCAATTTCTATGTTAAATCCTATTTTGCTAATATATAAAAAAGTTATCGATTTTCATGTATTCACCTACCAGTGACACTGCTAATTTGCATAATAGATATAAAATTCTTTTTCAGACTTGTTAGGAGTTCTATGTAGACAGTATATTGTCAGTGAATAAAGACAATTTTACTTTTTCTTTCTGATCAATATGTCTTTTTTTTTTCTTGCCTTATTGCACTGACTAGAAATTAGAATATAGTGTTATATAGAAGTGGTGAAAGTAGGCATTATCATCTTTCTGCTCTTGTGGGATGAGTATTTATAGTTTTTCACCATTAAGTATGGTAGTAACTGTAGTTTTGTTTTATTTGATAGTCTTTATCAGATTGAGGTAGTTCCCTTTTATTCCTAGTTTGCTGAGAGATTTTTATCACTAATGGGTGTTGAATTTTGTCAAATGCTTTTTCTGCACCTATTAGGATGATCATGTTGTTTTTCTGTGAATTATTTTTATTGTTGATATTGATTATCTAGTAGCTTGCTGAGTAAGAGAAATTATCTTCTGACATGAGGGAAAATAAAAAAAAAATGAACTATCATTTATGATTAAAAATGCCTTGTGTCTTAGAGTATTTCCCTTTTAAGTGTTTAATGGCTTGAAATTATTACAAAGACTAGAGAAATCATTGATTTTTTTCTTTCATTTATGCTAATGCTTTTCATTAGGAATCAATGGATTTGGATTATCTAAATTTAGCACTAGCATTCTTCTAGGCAAAAAATGAAATGTAGTCTTTTTTAGGAAAGGAAAGGGGAATTGATGTTGTTTAAGAATTCACTCTTCTTAGATAGGCTGTTTGCATGCAATTTATCACTTAAACTTGTTCTTATATATACCTAGTACTTAAGAGTCATCTTCACTTTTCAAATGAGATGGACTCAGAAATTTATTTACTAATAAAAGCAATCTGATTCATGCATTTTTAGTTTTAAAAACAATATTAAAACATTACAGAATATTTGAAAAAATGAATGAGAATCCTCATCATCCCAAAACCCTTATGCAATAAGTATTTTTGGAAATAGATGTTGATTATTTTTTGTCTAAACATCTATCATATCAATATAAAGAGCCATTTTATTAAGTGCATATATACGATATCTAGCTGTTAGTATGTACCATTAAATGATAGCTATTATTATTATCATTGCCATTTTGTGTCTTGACCACAATATGACCTTCCCCAAGGGCATAGACAATGTTCTCAGCACCTTTTGTAATCCCAAATAGTAGTTATCATACTGCTAAATATGAGGTAAGTGTTTTAAGAATTACCTGGGGGAGGGGTTCAATGGCTAGCTGATGAACTAACCCAGGATCTTAGTTTGGCAGAACAAGAAGACAGTCTGCCCAGCCTGAGCATGGAGGAGGAAGGCTGAAATATTTTGATGATGGCAACAAACAGAATTTTGGAGCACGTGATATTGCCTCTTATTCCAAGTATCAAATTCAGGACAAAGAAAATGCTCAATTGGTTGTAGGAGATTACAGTGTGCAGCTTTGTGCTCCCAACTCATTTCCAGTCCTTGAGTTCTTTCACACCACAGATATCATTTCTCTTCTTCTCTCAAATAAGTTTCCAATCCTGATCCATAAGAGTCCTGTTTCTCCCAAGAAGGAGGTACAATAATAATATTGCACAGTGGGAAAGCAAGTGAAACCCAAAATCTGAAGGCCTGCATTTGAATGCTGGTTCTATGTTTTAGGGCACTTTTAGAATGTGTTTGGTGGCAACTGGAACAAATCAAAATCTTCTTAATTGGTTTACCAATAAAGTAATTCCTTATCTCACATAATGGAACTCCCAGAAGTGAGAAGAGCTTCAGAGGTGGTTGTTAACTCCTCAAAATGAGTGGAAAAATAGAGGGATGGAAGGATCCAGGTTCTCAATTACATCATTGAGAAGCTAACAACCACCTAGGACTCACAAATCCTTCTTCAGGAGGCCATTGGCAAGCATCGCAACACAATTAGAATTGAGTGAAGAGTCTGCTCCTAGTCCTATTGCCAGCAAGGGAGATGTGTTATTACACAGCTACCCTGGATCTGAGGTGAGACTAGTTTCCCATAAGTCCCATTTATGCACAAAAATCTTGATTTTAAAGGTAAAACGTGGGAAATGGATGCTGGATAGGAAGCCCTGTGTTTACTACATGTTGCTTCTTCTGAGCAGGGTGTACTTAAGTTAGAGTCAGAATCTTAAGTGCTTTTGAGTTTGTTTATCACCTATCAGTAGGGATACTACTACTCCTCTCACAGGATTCTAAGTAGGTTAACTGAGATTATGTAAGTAAAAGAGCCATGAAAGTATTTTTATCATTGTCTGATCCCTTTAGCTTACACTGATTTTCTACCAAGTTTAACAATTCATTAATGGTTTTATCTGCATTAGTCATATCTCCAGTTAGATTGTAAACATAGGTGAGAACCATGCTTATCCTTCAGTGTTTTTTATTCTCTGATATTGGGCACATGGTATATTCTAAACGATTAATTGACTATAGCATTCTCCATTTGAAAGCCATCGTTTATAGGTAAAACAGAAGTAGTTCTTGTTATAAAATCATTTTTTCCAGAATATTACAATCTTCTTTCCTTATCCTTCACTATGTGTTGATTCATTGGTCAGCACTTTTGCAAGTAAATTCAAAATACATTCAGTTCTTCCATGATTTTCATAGCTCTATAAAATTTCCATTAGGATCGGTGATAAAACACTGGATGGAAATGAGGATCAATAGACTAAAAATTGATTAGGTTGAAGGCTTGACTATATCACATTGTATCGTATCCAATATCTTCACTAACATTTTAATCCTTGTAAAATTAAAGTTAATGAACAATATGATTAATGATAAACATGATGCAGAGCACTGGAGGGAAAATGAGCTTATGTTGAGAACCCACCTGGCTGGAGAATGTATGTGGACATAGAATTCTGGAATTTGCTTTATCTTGCTTATTTTAATTAGGAAATACATGGGTTTTAGGTCTTATCTCTTAAGTTTTTTGTATCGACTGAAAAAGACAGTTCTCCTCCTTACTTTCAAAGTTATTATCCTCTTAGTCCAGGATTACCACTTCATTTCATAGTTTATCTAGTGTTTTCTCAGCCTCCTATCCTTTAAAAATCCTTTAATTACTTTCAGTCTGTTTTTATGCTTATTTTTCATGGCTACTTTATAGTAAATTACTAGGCACATGTAATAATAACTGCTACCACAACTGAGAACTTGTGCCAGGTTTGATATTTAATGCTTGCATTCATCCTAAAATAATTTTTATGTTAACATTTGTTAGTCCCATTTTTATAGATGAGGGCATTGAGGCTGAGACCTTTTAAGTAACTTGCTTAAATTAAATGACTGATGAAGGATTTGAACTCAAGTACTTTTGATTTTAAAACTGCTCTCATTTGAGATCTTGCTGGGTCCCTATGTCCTTGTATGTGAAACTAAAGTTGGACAATATGATTACCATGATTTTTCCATGCCTCAAGACTCTATAAATTCTATGAATTCTAAGGTTAATCAAATCCTTGGAGAGAAATATAATTCTTGTCATTCAGACTTTTGATTTAAATACACTGGATCACATGGGTATCTTCAAAAGAAAAGTTTTTACTTTCATGCGAATATGTACGTATGTGTGCACGATAGACTCCAACTCCGCATCCATGGTTTCGCTCTCCTTGGTTTCAGTTACTTATAGTCAATAACAGTCTGAAAATATTAAATGTAAATTTCAGAAATAAAAAAATTCGAAAGTTTTAAATTGTGTATCATTCTGAGTAGTGTGATGAAATCTTTTGCCATCTTACTTCATCTTCCACCAGACGTGAGTCATTCCTTTGTCCACCGTATTCATCTGTATACGCTCCCTACTCATTAGTCACTTAGTAGCCATCTTGGTTATCGGAGCAAGTATCATGATATTATAGTTCTTGTGTTGAGATAACACTTATTTTACTTAATAATAGCTCCAAAGCCATTCACATAACATCACAGTATATTGTTATGATTGTTATATTTTATTATTTGTTATTGTTATTAATCTCTTACTGTGCCAAATTTATAAATTAAACTTTATCATAGGTATGTATGTATAGTAATAAACTTAGTACATATAAGGTTTGGTACTACCTGTCATTTCAGGCATCCATTGGATGTCTTCAAAAATATGTATCACCTGTGGATAAGAGGGGACTATTGAATATAAATATAGATATGTATGCTATCTTCTTTAGTGTTAAATTTTTAGAAACTTAACTAATATTTTAGAAGTTGTGAGGTATAGCAAATCCCCCAACTGTGCCATTAGTGACAGCTTTTCTTGAAAATATAAAAAATATTTTGATTACTGTTTGATAACTGAAATTATAAATATTAGATATATTATCCAAGTGATAGGACAAATAGATACTCTTCATTAGTAATTATTTCTATTAGTTGGGTTTATGGGCTTTCCTGAGGGCCAATATTTAAATGCTCTAATTAAAAAAAATGTATTTCAACAAATTACTAGTAAATGAATCTCAGTTCTTCTGGAGTTTGTGTAAAATATAATCACGAGCTATTGAATTTACTTTGATGGAGGAAGGCAATGTGTCTTGCTAACTAGAAACCTTATCTTTCATTTTGAGAAGTTAGTGAGCAAAGCCAAATTAAGCTGGAATACTTTTCTAGTCAGTGAAAAAGAAAATACAAATCCCGTTTCCCAGGAAAGTATATTTAGTGATGACTCAGACGAATGCTGGAGCCTGATAAGAGCACTCCTTCAGGTTTTTAATTGAAATGTGACTACAACAAGGGGTTGACAGAAATCACCTCTGATTTCCAGATAAATAAATGCGCAAATCCAATGTCATTGAGAGCTGATAAGACAGATTTCCAGAAAAGGAATTTTAAAAGTACCTCCTACCTTGTTTATTCTGAAATAGAACAATAAAACTTCCTTTATCTGACAAGTGAATGTTTAATGGTTATCTGGGTGTCATTGGCAGTAAAATAGGATTATTTCTATTCCTTAGACTTTTTAAAACCCTTTTGCTCCCTGTAGCTATCTAAATGCAAAGTAATAAGATAATATCAATAACTAGCATAAGGGCTTTCATTTTAGTTATTAGAGCAGAACACTCACCTCTAAGGTTATTAGTTTCACAGTGTGCTAAGAAATATATCTTTCTAAGCAAGGTCTGATATTTGCAATCATCTCACCCTTACCCATGCACCTTGGGGCAAATATTGCACAGCAGGATGTGCACATTGATAAGAAAGTTGAGTAGGTCTCCCTACTAATTTATTCCCCAGGAACAAAGCTTCTGGTACTTGATGCAAATCAGAACTAAATGTCTGCATGATATTGTACCACCTCTTCTCTTCAGTGTGGCCCGTGAAACTACTTCATTTATAACTGCAGAAAAGAAAATTCTGACTCACTGGGAGAAGCTAATTGACTATGGAGGCATAGGAAAAGGTGGAGAAATTTGGTGAAGAAATGGCCTCAGGGCTTTTCTTTTCTATTACAAATTGGGTTTTCCACTCATGTCCCAGCAAATTCTGAGATGGCTATTGGTGTGTAGAGTTCTTAGGGAATACTCTCTGGATCAACACTTGAGAAAAGGAAGGGAAAACAAGGGAAAGGAAGGAAAGCATAAGGAAGGAAACAGAATTGGTCAGAGGAAGTTGGGCTGCAAGGTAATCTCAAGGATTTTGTCTGCTCACCTCTTGGGAAGTTCTTAACCTGGGATATTATTCCACATTGCAACAATGGGGAATGACCTTTACGTTCCTGTGTTGATCAGTCACAGGATGCAGGTTGTCCCTAGGAAGGAGCTTTGACCTGGGGTAAGGAACTGTCTTTGGCTGAAACAGTTTCTGGAGAGAGGGGACAGTTGAGGGCTGTCAGCCACAGCACTCCACAGAGCATTGGATCCTTTGGTCCTGTAGGAAGGCCTGCGGAGCGCACCATGGCGTTCAGTTCTCCAGGATATGGCAGGACACCAGAGTTATGAGTTTAGACAGAGCTTTAAAGTGGGAGCAGTGGGTAAGAAGGATGTATTTTTTTCCCAGATTCTACAAGAAAAATCTAGATATATATCTACATATGCCTATGTACTTTTATTTACACACACACACACACACACACACACACACACACACACACACACAGAGATGTGAATTATTCTTAAGTCCTTTCCATCTTGAGATAAAATGGTAGAATCACTTTTTCATGTTTCCTGCCTATCAGTTTGCATATTTTCCTTTCATGATTCCCTTACTTTTTCAAGCCTAAGCTTGATAGCTGTTTTAACCTAGCCTTACCTATATGAAAATATAGAGGAAATATAGAGGTTTCTCTTGGGCTTCCCTCCATCTCCAGGGATGTTCTGAGGCCCCTTTAAAGACACCAAGGAGATCTTGGAGCAATATCTCACAAATTCATCATTAAATCGCCTGGTCAGAAACATTTGAGGAAATAAGAATTCTGATTTCTGAGTTCCACCTCAGCACTAAAACATAATAATTTAATAACAGTAACTGATACTACCAGGTGCTTACACATGTTCTAGGCCTGGGAATGTACATTTAACACTTTTTCTAGGTAAGTCTTATATGTGGTAAAGTTTGAAAACCTAGAAGAATGTTATGTCCTTTAGATTTTTATGAAATTTGCATGTGATGGTTAATTTTATGTCTCAACTTGGCTAGGCCATTGATGCCCAGATATTTGACTAAATATTATTCTAGATGTTTAAGTGAAGATAGTTTTTTAGATGAGAGATTAATGTTTAACCAGTGGGCTTTGAGTAAAGCAGATCACCCTCCTTAATGTGGGTGGGCCTCATCCGTTCAGTAGAAGGCCTTAATAGAGAAAGACTGACCTCGCTCTATAAAGAGGGAATTCTGTCAGCACACTGCCTTCAGGCTCAAACTGTACCTTTTCCCTTGGTCTCTAGCCTGCTGGCCTACCCTACAGATTTTGTTAGATCACAAAGAAGACCTTAATGTATTTTCTTAAAAGGAGAAATTGTTGGACTTTACTCTCAGATCACAATGCATTGAAAGTAGAAATTAAAGACAAAAATAGAAACAAAAATTCTTTCCAATCGGCTGAAAATTTCAGAAGACCAATAGATTTACTGAACAGAAAAAGAAAATTAAAAAAAATATATTAAGAATATAGTTAGAATTGTAATATTGTATATAGAAACTCATAGAGAAGGCTACCAGTGAATTAGAAGAGAATTTGTAGCTGTAAAATCTTATCAAACAAGAAAGACTAGAAATAAGCATGAAACTCAAGAAATTTGAAAAAAGATACCATGGAAAATCAAAGAAAAGAGGTAAAAAAAAATTAAAGTAGCAACCAATAAATTAGAGAAAATTCATGAAATTCATAAATAATTTTGAGAACTGTTACTTTTAAAAACAGAAAAAAATATAATAGGCAATTAATAAGCTAGACTTAAAAAGAGAAGAAATGGGGAGAGTAGCATTGAATAGGGAAGAAGAATTCAGAGTTTGGCAATGTCTGCTGGATTATTTTAGATTAAAAAATCCCTCTCCCCCGCCCCCCGCAGAAGACCTGAACAAATATTTCTCCACAGAGGAAATACGGATGGCCAGCAGACATGTGAAAAGATGCTCAAGGTCACTAATCATCAGAGAAATGCAAATTAAAACCGCAATGAGATATCACCTCACACTCGTCAGAATGGCAATCATCAATAAACAAAGAACAAGAACAAGTGTTGACGAGGATGCGGAGAAAAGGGAACTCTCATACACGGTTGGTGGGATTGCAAATTGGTACAGGCACTCTGGAAAACAGTCTGAAGGTTTTTCAAAAATTTTAAAAAAGATATAACTTTTGACTCAGCAATTAACTTCTGGGTATTTATCCAAAGAAAACCATTAATTTGTAAAGATCCATGTACTCCCATGTTCATTGCATCACAATTTACAATAGCCAAGATATGGAAGCAACTTAAGTGCCCATTAACAGATGACTGGACAAAGAAGTTATGGTTTATATATACAAAGGAGTATTATTCAGCTATAAAATAAATGAAATCCTACCATTTGGAAAGATATGGATGGACCTAGAGGTTATTATGCTGAGTGAAATAAGTCAGGGAAAGATAAATACCATATGATTTCACTTATCTGCGGAATCTAAGGAACAAAAAGAACAAACTAATGAAAAATAGACTCACAAATATAGAGGATAATCTGGGGATGGCCAGAAGGGAGGGGAGTTGGGGAGCTGGGAGAATGAGGTGAAAGGTTAAAGAAGTACAAATTAGTAGTTGATAGATGGTTATGGGGATGGAAAGCACGGTATAAGGAATGCAGGAGCAAAAGAGCAATTAAGGGGATCATAATAAACTATATAAATGTCTAATCAATGTACTATATACTTAAAACTAACAATAAAATTTTAAAAATTCCCTCCCCTTAGGATAAATAGAAAAACTAGACAGAATATGTGTTTTAAAAATTGTTTGAATGATCTGAGCCACCAAGGCAGTGAGAATTTGCTGAGCCAAGCAAGATTCAGAAGGCCAGGAGAGATGAGCCCAGAATTTGGGTTCATCATGAATGAAACTTTCAGAGAATTTTGATTTCAAAAGTGGCCACTGAGAGACTGAGAAGCTCAATAGAGTTGACAATCAAATGGACTAAGGAAAAAAAAAAATTGAAATGTAGGAACTGCCAAAGAGAAGGATCCTAGGAAAACAATCCAGGATTCTGGATGGGCTTCTGAAGGGTCCACTTGTAGCAAAGGGTGACATGAAACTAGACCATCTCTCACAATGACTGAATCCAGTTTTAAATTATTTTAACTCTTGGTTAGGGCTTTCCATTCCTGGCCTAGCTGCCTGTCAGAAGCAAAATAAATCTTTTTGAAGGAAGATAATATCATCTTGACCGTCAAATTACATCTAGTTTTTAACAAACAATATTCTTTAGACAATAAAAATTATTAGTAATGCAAGAAGATAAGACCACATCTAAAAAATGAGAAAGAGAGGAGAGAGCAGACATAGAAAATTAAATGTTCATTAGAGCTGATCGACAAAACCAAGTTTCATTTTGAAATGATTATTAAAAGTGATAAACCCTTGGCAATAATTATCAAGGAAAAAAATGAAAGTTATACATAACCATAAAACAAATGAAAAAAGAGAACATCAACATTTCCTATAAACATTAAAAAGAACATGAAAGGATATAAAAATTAGGCTAATTTACATAAAGCTTTACTCCCTAAAAATACCTAAAAAGAAAACTGAGAATAGAAAATTTATATAGACCAGTATCCTGAAATTAGTTTGTATCTCTCCAGTTCATGCTTGCATACTTTCACTCTATATGTATATATCCATAAACATGATTTTTTTTTTTTTTTTTTTACTCAGGATAATGACTAATTTTGGAATGAGAAAAAAGTGAAATATAATAAAAGAGAGTTGAAAGTCTTCAGCTATGGCTTCCCCCCCCCCAGCTATTTTTAAAAATAGCTTTTTATAAAAATCCATAGCACTTTTTCCCAATTATTAAGATTTATTTAAGCTGGGTGGTAGACATATAAATGTTAATTTTACTTTTCTTATGACAAAATATTTTTATTGAAGTTTTTAAGAGAAATAAAATGAGAATGGTCTTTCTTCCAAATGTGAATATTATACCATAATTACATAGTGAAGCAAAGATTTAACACAATTTTCTCAAATGCATAAAAAAATGCCTTAACATTGTGTATTTAATAATTGATGTTTTGCTACTGATTTGAAATGTCACATCACCTATTTTATATGTTTAGTTCTATGTATACTCTGTTTGTTTTATTATCTTCGTTGCTATGCCAATATCACCATTTCAAGTACTTTAGGTTAATAGTGGATTTTGATAATTGGTGGAACAAGTCATGCTCAACTCACATTTTTCTTTTCAAAATTCTCTTGGCTATTCTTGTATAATTGCTTTGCCAGTTGAATTTTATAAACAACTGAGGAGTTCACAGCCATCATCATAATCAATTAAAATGAAAAATGGAAAGCTTTTCCTCTAAGATCAGGAACAAAACAAGGATGATCACTCTGACCACTTCTATTCAACATAGTACTGGGAGACTTAGTCAGAGAAATAAAGCATAAGAAATAAATAGAAGAAGAAATAAAAGCCATCCAAATTAGAAAAAGAAGTAAAATTGCCCCTGTTTGCAGAGGACATAATCCTATATATAGAAAACCCTAAAGACTCCACCAAAAAACTGATAGAACTAATAAAGTTAGTAAAGTTGCAGCATAGAAAATCAACATACAAAAGTCAATAGTGTTTCATATACTAACAACAAAGTATTTGAAAAGAATAGTAGGAGAACAATTCCATTTATAATGTGCCAAAAAGAATAACTAATGAGGAGAATGACTTGTGAATTAAAAAACATAAAACAATCATAAAAGAAATTAAAGAAGACTTAGACAAATGGAAATACGTTCTGCGTTCATGAATTCAGACAATATTATTAAAATGTCCATACTACCCAAAGTCATCTACAGTTGCAATGCAATCTCTGTCAAAATCTCAATGCCATTTTTTTTTTTTACAGAGACAGAAGAAAAATTTTTACAATTCGTATGGAAGCACGAAGGACTCTGAGCTTATTATAACAGTATGGTAGTTGCATAAATACAGACATATTTACTAATGGAACAGAATAGAAAGCCTAGAAATAAATTGATGTATATATGTTCACCTGGTCTTTGACAAGGGCACCAAGAATATACCATGGGGAAAGAATAATCTCTTCAACAAATGATGTTGAGAAAACCGGCTATTCCCATACAAAAGAATGAAATTGGATTCTCATCTTATACCATACACATAAATCAACTCAAAATATGTTAAATACTTAAAAGTAAGAACTGAAACTGTAAAACTTCTAGAATAAAATATAGGAGAAAATCTTCATGGCATTTTTTTGGCAAAGATTTCATGGATATGACACCAAAAACATAGGCAACAAAAGCATAACTAGGAATGTGGTACCACATCAGACAGAAAAGATGGTAGAAAATATTTGCAAACCATATATCTGATAAGGGTTAATAAAAAGATATATAAGGAATTACAAATCAATAACAAAGAAACCAATAACCTGATTAAAAAATGGGCTAAAGACTTGAATAGATAGATATTTCTCCAAAGAAGACATACAAATGGCCAGAAGATTTATGAAGCTATGCTCAATGTTGCTAATCATCAGGAAAATGCAATTAAAACCACAAGGAGATATTATGTTATACCTGTCAGTATAGCTATTATCAAAAATATAAAAGACTACCTTGTTGATGTGGAGAAATTAGAACCCTTGTACACTGTCAGTTGGAATGCAGAATGGTGTAGTTGCTATGAGAACAGTATGGAGACTCCTCATAGAATTAAAAATAGAATTATCATATGATCCAGCAACACCTGGGTTTTTTTTTTTTCTGTGTATTTATTCAAAAGTGTTGAAATCAGAATCTCAAAAAGGTATTAGCACTCTGATATTCATTGCTGCACTATTCATAATAGCTAAGATGTAAAAACAACCTAAATGTTATTCAAAAATGAATGGATAAAGTGTGTGTGTGTGTGTGTGTGTGTGTGTGTGTGTGTGTGTGTGTGTGATTCAGTCTCAAAAAAGTTCTGCAATATGTAGCAATATGGATACAGACATAAGAATGCTGCGTGAAATTAGGCAGTCACAGAAAGACAAATATTGCATGATTACACTTATTCGAGGTATCTAAAATAGTCAAAATCATAGACTCAGAGAGTATGATGGTGCTTGTCAGGGGCTGGTGTAGCAGAAAATGGAGAGGTGCTAAGATGAGTAATTTCTATAGATCTGGTGAAGAATACTGTGCCTGTAGTTAACAATATGTTATTGTACACTTAAAAATTTGTTGAGGGTAGGTCTCATGGTGTATTCTTGATAAAATCAAATTTTAAAATAACAATGCAAAGGAGCTGTCACTAGAACCACAAGAAGAGAGTCACATAGAAAAGGCCACCTTGAAAGGAGTTGTGATGTGTAGTTCTACCCCACAAGGAGGAAGAAAATACCTATTCCTACCTTAATTTCTTCTCTGAATATCATCTTCTGCTGGGACTATTTGCCAAACCCTACAAGAAGCAGGGAGCATGGGAGCCCATTGATGTAGCACAGCAAGTTAGCTTCTTGGAGGAGAGAGTGGGGTGAAGATTGGAGAGAGGACATAAAGAGGCAAACAGAAGAAATACAGCACAGGTAGGGCCTCTCAGTAATGTAGTCTTGTTTGGATATTCTTTATATCTTTGGTTGCCACCCTAGGCAGCTTACTTGAGGGGAGGTGTTCACACAGACAGACTGAAATCAAAGACCAAAATACTTCACGGATATGGCATTCTCTTTAGGGTTTCTTTTGGAAGGCAGGCACAATCAAACTGAATCTGATTCAACTTAGTTGGTGAAGGATGCTGAATCAGCATGCAGTTACATGGGGCCAAAAAGGATAAAACCAAGTCAATCTAATTGGAGAATGAACAGTTAACATCATGGTTATATAAAAATCCTTTGTTTAAATGAAGGGGAAGGGGAGAATGGAGGCCTCCAAGAACTTTTGGGCTGGAGCTCTGAAGGACAGTTTTAAAACAGCTGATACGTTTAAAGGCTCTCATCATGCACACAAGGAAACTCAGACCCATTGATCAGAAGGCTGTTGACCAAGGTCATCAGTGGCTATTCTACAACCAAAGCCAGGTGTTTTCATTCCCAGTTTTATGTTCTTCCCATCTTCCTTGCTGCCATCAAACAGCCTGGACTAGTTTTTCCTCTAATTGAAACCTTTTTGTATGCTGGAGCTACCTCCTCCATAATATGTTTACTTCTTGGGGTGCTGAGGCAGGAGAGCTGACGACAGTATTTTCTCATGGATGTCAAGGGTACGTAGATCTCCTGTTTCCTTGAAGTGGTTAATGCAGGCAGGGAAGCTGTGATGTGGTATGTTTTCAGATTGATATAATTTAGAATTGGACATTTTTTCTCATAGTAATTTTCTTAATTATACTTTCTGCGTCTTGACTATGACATTAGCTGTCATTTTATCATCTTAATTTTTCAGATTTCGCCTTCGAAGTGCTGCTCCTATGAGTTTCTGGCACTTCTCCAGAGGGCTGGTTGGAGCCCTGGTGATGTGAGTGCATAGACAGGGTTCTGCCCACCTGAACGAGGATTTGTTGGTTGAAAGCAGCCCCTCTCTATCTTCACACTTAGAAATACTTCTTTTAAAAACTGAAACAACTAAACTTTCTCAACTTTAAATAAACCAAGATAATGCTTTTAGAGTATACTAAATTCTAAGATACAATTATAACTCTTACTATATTCAAGCCCCAAAGAGATTTTTCTTTATTTCTAATATTTATTATATCACTAAGATGATAGATAAACCATTTTATTATTAAGCTAATATCTTAATAAATGAAAGAATAAAAAGATAATATCTTTCATTCATAGTCTTTTATATTTTTGTCTGTAGTTGAAAAAGAAAGCTAATAGGTTTTCTTTTCTTACTCATAAAATCTCTCTTATGTTAATCTAGCCAGGTTTCTGTGCAAAGCAGGCATAAGAAATAATTCTGTGATGTCTATTCTGTCTTCTAAAAACAATCTCTCAGGAAATTTTAACTTTATGGGCCTTTGTCATTTATTTTCTCTTCCCCAGGAAGAGAAGTAAAATGCTCAGGGTCATATTGCAGGTGACCACAAATCTTTATAATAAATCTTCTATAAATCCTAGCAAAGAATTTTGCTTTGTCATCTTAAATATTTGTTATCTCTTTGAAAGGAAATCATTGTCAATCTCTACACTATGCTAGTTTACCCATTTATTTACATATTGAACAAATATTTTTCAGATTCTATTAGATGTTGAACACTGTGATAGGTGCCAGGAATATAACAGAATAACTAGATATGAGATAGAAAAACACAGAGGGTCTAACGGGCTACTGGAATGAGCTAAAAACTATGTTCTGGTCAAAAATCCCAAGGTTTCAGTGACTGGACATGACAAGGGTTTATTTCTCACTCATGTTATAGTCTAACAGTTCTACTATTAGCTCTCTGCTTTCAGCTACATGAACAAGAGAGAGAATATGAAGTCCAACCCATTTATAATACTTCAGATGAGAGCTATGTCATCACTCCCAGCAAGTGGACTGAAGCTAGTCACAAAACCTTATCCTACAGCAAGAAAGGCTGGAAAAACGTGGGGAGCACTTGGAATATGGGGTGGGCACTACTATCTTTTCCACCCTCAGTACAGGGATCAAGAGCTACTTCTCTGAGGAAGAGACATTTATGGAAGCTAACACATTAAGCAAGAGTGAGAGTGGTCAGACAAGAAATAGGTAGAAAAGCATTTCAGGCAGAGGGAACTATGCAGGCTGTGAGATGGGAAAGATTCTGATACATGTGAAAAATTAAAAGATCAGTATGGTTCTGATGTAGAGAGAGAGAGAAGGAGATAATGAGAACTCATGTTAGAAAATGAACATAAGCCAGATTAAGCAGGACCAGATTATGGAGGCAATGTTAGAAATTTTGGATCTTCTATAATCAAAAAATCCATTTGAGAATGTTAGGCAAAGGAGTGATATTGAGACTTTTGTATTTCAAAATAACATCCTGACTGCAAGGTGAAGAATTTATTGGAGAGGGTAAACTCAGGTCTGAGAGACAAGTTAGGAAGTTTTTCAAAAGTCCAGGAGAGAGGAGTTAGGGGCTGGAATGAAGGAAGGAGCAAGGAAAGTAGAGAGATATACATGCATTTGAGAAATCTAGCAAGTAGAGTTGGGTGACAGAGGCGGGTGACTGATTGGATGTGGAGAATGAAGTAGAGAAGGTGTCAGTGATGGCACCAGGTTTCAGAGAGCAACTTGAGCTAGAAAATGTCAGAAGCACAGCAAGTAGCTTTGTCATGTATAGGGGAGAGCAGTGGGGAAAAGAGTGATCGTATATTTAGTCTTAGACATGTAGAGTTAGGGTTGCTTATTAGGTGTCTAAGTGGCAATTTTGACAAGTTAGATATATATTTTAGGGAGCTTTGATTAAAGGTCTGCATTGGAATTATACAGTGGAAGCCCTTGATTTATATGCAATAATTAAAACCATAGAAAGGACTGGGAGTGCTTCAAGAGAAGAGAAGATGGCCCAAGTTTGACTCTGAGAAACTTTAGGAGTTAAAGGTTATGAAGAGGAAGAGGAGAAATGGGCAGAGAGTGAGAAGAAATAGTAGAGAGGAAAGAGGAAAACCCAGAGCGTGAGGTCATGCAAAGGAAGGGAAGAGCAGATTTCAAAGAAGGATTCCTTTGAGATCAAGTAAGATGATCAAATAAGATGAGGTCCGAAATGATAATTAGATTGGGCAATGAAGGTCTTTAGTGACCCAATCAGAACAAGAGTAGATTTGGCAGACAATAACTTGGCTTTCAGTTTTGAAGTTAACTTTCAGTGGTTTAGTGAATTTCCTGGCCAGCTCCTCTAACTGGATTTTTTTTTTTTAATTAAATATTTCAGGAAGTTTTCTATGGAACAATATTGTTTAACAGAATTAAAAATTTAACTGTTTTAGCACTCAGCAGATTCATACAATTTAGATTTTCAAAGTTGATTAGTGAACAATGATATTTTTCAAATTTTATTTTTTTAAAGTATAGTCAGTATACAATGTTATGTTGGTTATATTAGTTTCAGGTGTACAATATAGTGATTTGACATCTTTGTGCCTTACAATGCCATCGCCCCACTAATTCTCATAGTCATTTGTCATGGTATTATTGTAAACTTATCATGGTATTATTGACTATATTCCCCTTTACCTTTTCATCTGTCCCCTTCACCCTCTTCCTTTGGGTAACTGTCACTTGGTCTCTGTTAACAGTGGCATTTTAAAGAAAGTTTCGAAATTATTTTGCATTACTACAACTGTAATAGAAAAGTAAAGTTGTATATCTTAGTATACTTTTTTGGTCCTAAGCTTATTGTTTCCAGTTTGCTTTTTTATTTAAAATTAGAAAGTGCAGGATACCAGAGAGGCTAGAACAGTGACAGTCATCAAAGGGATGAATTAGAAGAATGGTCTTATGAGGGCAAAATTAATGATGTTATCTAGCCTGTGTATGACAATGAGAAGTGGTCACCTAATACTCCTTTAGTCAAGACTACAAAGAATGATGACTAGTGGCTCTTCATCTGCATGGAGGGCCAAAGGAAAAAGAATCAGGTAAGAATTGCAGTAAGAAATCATTGGTTTGATAACAAGAGCTTTTTGATTTGCAGCAAACAAACAAACAAATAAACAAATAAACAAAACCGATTATGAAGAGCAGTAAGAGATTTCCCATCTTACAACACATTTAGCAAAAGTCTTGGCAGCTATGTGGGGTTCTATCATTCTTTAATGGGGTTCTCTGGGGATGGGAGGCCATCATGCATCTCTGAGGGGTGTCACTGGTAAGGGAAATAATAAGCAAGTGAAGCCCCCTAATAGGACTGCTGAGCTTTACCAAGTTTATTCAGCTATGCCTTTGTAAAGCTTAAAGACCCAGAGAAACTCTGAGACTCACTTTACAACATTTGGGAGGCCTGAGATTTGGATACTTTAGAGCCTTTGCTTATGCCCTATTTAGTGAAGTTAATTGAACATGCTGTGAATTGCATTCTGACTTTCTCTTACAGATTTTGATCATTTCCTTCTGTAAGAACTTTCTTAGTGCACCAATTTCCCAAGATCTCTAATGTTCTTGAGTTTCTTCTTTCCTCTAATTCCAAATAACAATAATCTGAGTCTGCGACTCTTGGGAGCCTAAGATGTATACTCCCCCTTTCAAAGATTTCTGAGGATCTCAGAGAATGCTCTATGTGTCCTGGTTCTTTGTTGGCCACTCTTCCCTTTGAACCACTGCTCCAGGCTTCTCTTGTAATTTCTTTTTTTTGCGCCTCCAGAAAGCTTTTCCATATTGTGGAGCTTCTTGCCTGTTCCCTTTCACCCTGTGCATTCTTTTAAATGTTCCCTGCTCAACAACCACGAGAGACTTTAAACAGACTTCACTGAGTTTCGGGGCAACAAAGAGGGGTGGGAGAGGCAGATTACATTGAAAGAAAGGTAAACAAACCTGTACATACATATTATCCTTCTGAAGTCTTCACATGCAACATACGGGCCCCCTACTGGTTCTTTTTCTTCTTGGCTCCGGACTGCCACCATGCTGCTGGGGGCTTGATGATCTTTCTCTTTTCCACTTTCCTGGGTCTCAGGGCCCCAGCACTTTTCCTTGCCTGCCTTATGAGGAAGCAATAAACAAATCAGCTCCTAATTTCAACTTTTGACATTATTGTTACAGAGCAATTTAAGTTTAGCTACTTGTTGGCTCAACTATGTGGTTTCAGAATAGTATTCGTTTTCCTTTGCAGAGTAAAGCAGATTCAGGTATTCTGTTTTGTGTTTTTCATCAGCAGAGCCTTGGCTCTTACAAGACCCTCAAAACTTTGACAAGATGAATTATCCTTAAAGGCTACAAAGGTCCCAAACCAAATTATTTCACAGCGTGTCATCAAAGTACTTGAATGTTCCTTTCCCTAAGTCAGTTTCTGCTAGTTCAGCTAGTGGAAAATTTATTTCCAAGAAAATATATATGCGTGAACTTCCAGAAGTTAAAAAAATTTCTCCCTATTACATTAATATTCCTGATAGTACATAAAGTACCTTATAGTGATATTAGACAGAGTAGAATATGTGGACAAAGGCATATTTATACAAACATTTCTAGAAGAACTTGGGGAGAAGTTAAGAGGATTGAACCTTATTCCCAACCTGTCATATCCATCAATCTTCAAGTCCTGTTACTGTTGCCTCCTTAATATCTCTCAAATATGTCTCTTCTGTCCATTCTGCAGTTGCCTACTGAAAGACATTCTGTACTGTTTTTGTATTCCAGGTTCTAACCAAGGCTGGCAAATAAGAGGTAACTCATTCAAAGATTGTAGCATGATTGAATGGATGGAGGAATGAATGAAAAGGAACTTGTGATGTTAAAAAATTTGACTGACTAATCCTAGACAGGCAAGACTGGAGGTAATGCTGTTTTCCTCAGCAGAAAGCTGAAAAAAAGATAAGTAAATGTCAGGTTCAAAAGAATGAAGAGAAATTGAAAAAGGTAGAATGTAAAGCCTGCAATGGATCTATAGAAATTAATCAGGCAAGAGAAGGAACATGTTCAAATTCCTATATAAAGACAGAAACTTTTTATTTATTTAGAAGCTAAACTTGAGCCATTAATAGAATGAGAGAATAAATATAATAATCAGCACATTGCTTATTAGATGCTCACCTGTATCTAGCATAATACCTGTTATGAACATCTTATTTAGTCCTTATACCAACTCTGTACAGGTACATATTATTATCTTCATTTCATAGAGAACTCGAGGCTTGGAGAAATTAACTTGCCTGCAGTCACATGACTAATGAAGAATGGAGTCAGGATTTGAAACCAGAGCTGACTGAATCTAGATATCTTACTCTTAGCTTCTGTGCTATGTTACATATACATACCGCTTATACATTGTATCTCTGTAATCTCAGTGTGGTTTGGTTATCGTGTTTAGAAGGAGGAAGCAACATGAAGGCAGGAGCGTAAGATTAAAAAAAAAAAAAAATTCAGGGAGAAGGAGCCTGGGGCAATTTTGACTCATTTCACAAATTTGCCTAGGGTTGCCTTAATTATTTTGAGATGTGGGCTAAGTTTTTTAATGGTAACTGAATACCAAGTAAACATTTAATTCGGCCCCAAATTCATTTTACAGATGAAGAAGCTAAGGTTCAGAGACCTAGTATCTTGTACAGATTCAAACAGCTAATACCTTAAAACTGAGATTTAACCCCTGACTTGTCAGTCTTAAGGCCACAATCTTCACCGTAACTCCATAGCAACCTTTTGTGTAACATCAAACATTTATAGTGGGTAGATTTCTAATACTTTATAGTAAAAGAGTAACACAGATATCTTTCATTTTGTACTTAAAGAAATGGGGTATTAAAGAAGCAAAATGACTTGACTGCGATCATAGAACCAGTCTATCAAAAAGCTATGCGAGACTCCAGGTTTCTTGGGTTTCATTGAGTCTTCTTTTCACCACCAGAATAAACTGCCTTTTTAACTTTCAGGGACATTCCTTGACCAAGGCTGTATTCATATCAGTAAACCAACATAGCACAAGGGTGAGTCTGTTGATGTTTGAAGAGGTTCTCTCTTTCAGGGAAAAGGCATCACAAAGGACCCTACTACGGGCCTCTGATTAGTTTTCTTTGGTGGTGCTATGTTTGTGAAATTTGATATTACTGATGTGCTTGCAGGCTTTCGGTTAGAATTTTGCAAAAAAAGTCTGCCTGTCAGTTGCTAAAAAATGAAGGCTAATTATTCTCAATTCTGCAGTGACACACGTCACAGTGATGACGTTTTGGCATTCAAATACTACAAATATTTGACATGTATTATATACTAAATATTTGAACTCACCCAAGCAAAGTGTGTGAACCTGGGATACCTAATATCTGCTGAATTGTAGAGTTTGGAGGTTTTATAAAGCAAAAGGAACACTGATGAAATTAAACTAACAGGAACAACAGTCAGACTGCTTTTCAAGGGTAATCCTCTGTGTCTACATTATATATGTATTACTGTCCCTCATTTGCATGACCAATTATAGGGAAGTTCCTTATTGTGAGATGCAATAATTTTATGTAATTGCAGCAGCCTCAGCAGTTTGAAAGGAGATTTCCCTGGCAGAACATAGTCTCAGGGAAAACAAATTATGTTGATTTACTAGCAATTCTGCAAATGGGTTGTCTGGGGAATGAGAGGAAGTCTCTTTATGGAGCACAAAGAAACTGCTCACTATTTGACATTTTAAATTGCTTGCTTAGAATATGCAAAACTGCAGACACCTAACTGCATGTTGTCGCCTCTGAGGAGCCACCATTTTGTGCTTGGATTGGGAGATTTTCTGTGTGGTGATCAAGGGAGAGAAATGATACTCATTTACTCAAGTTGTAGAGGGCATAGCAGAAGCTATGTGAACATCTAGGAAAACGCAAAGAAGAGCGAGTCTAGTAAATTCCAATTTAAGACAGTTCTAATAGCTCTATGGTTTTACTGAAATTACCATATATTAATGTCACTAAGTGAGCAGCATGAGAAAGGAAGAGACATGGCAACCAAAAAATCTCCTTGTCTCATAAAATCCAGGATGAGATGGGCTTTATAAATGATCTAGATTATGCTGCTGTTCCCTCTGCAGGCAGAACCCTGAGAGGATAGATGTGTTGGTCAGCAGGCACGCACAGCTGAATATGGAGGTGTCGAGGCTGAATCTTGCTGACAGGGGTTTCAGGGTGGACAACTCCTGACAGTTTGATGAGGTCAAATAGGGTTTTGCAAAATTTTACAAGCTCCATGTGGCATTTTATTTATTTTCTATGCGATCCGAGAAACTGACAATGGCGTTTTTCAGATGGCCAATCATGACAGGTTGCTAAAGCAGACGTAGAGCTTCCTTGACGAAGTACCTACCTGCTTTGGATGCCAGTGAGGATGTGTGGCCTGGTGAAGACTCCCTGTGGCTTCCAGCACTTAACATGCCCTTTTGTGTGTGTGTGTGGAAGATGTAAATAGGGGTAGAATTTGAGGCTGCTGCTCTCCCTCTGACAAAATGTTTTAGAAAACTTGACTTTCTTCAGGGAATTTCTGACCCGCAATGGTGGAGTGCCAGTAATAAACTCATGTGTTCTTTATTTCTTTAACCAGAATCAGATTTTTAAAAATTAAAAAAAGAAATTATCTGCTGGACGTTTTAAACTTTTTATCTGTATTACTCATGTGGGACTTCTATATGACATTTTATCCTATTTTTGTTTTACTCCAGATTAGAAATTTATAGAGGATAGAGTCTCAGTCTGAAATAGCTGTGTGCACATTAATTTTCTCATTTCTAAGTTCAGAAACTCAATAAAAAAAATTTGTTTCATTGCTTAGACAGTATGAACTATGCTTATATTTCTAGTGAGTCTGCTTAATGAGAAATATAACTGCCCTCAGTTTTAGAAAACTAGGACCTTTTTCATGACCCTTCAACTAGTCACAATTTTTGTTTGTTTCTCAAGAATCTTGCTAGAACGATGGAATCTTTTTAGTTTTTTTTGAAGCTACTATCAATCTTCCACCCTTAAGATTCAAATATTGTAGAGCCATTGTTTTGGGCAATCTCTCTGTGAGGTAGATTTAAGGCTAATATTCCAAAGTCCAATTTTATTAATTTTATTCTTAAGAAAACTTAGTCTTATGTTGTAAATAAATCTTGTATTAAAATACATATTCCTCCAAATTTGACATGTATTCTGTGTGTACTCTTATGTGAGATCGGAGTCATTTGATTATATCCTTACTTTATAATCCTAAAATAGAATTTTAGTAAGTTATTCCAATAAAGATGGAGTAGGAAGAATTTGAGGAGGTGATAGAGGTAGACTTAGAAGTTTATCCAAGGTGGATAAACTTGCTACTAAGAGAGGGAAGTAAAGAGAAAAGCTTAAGATGGAGGAGAAGGGAGAACTAAATCAAGAACAGAAGGAAATATGATTGTGTAGCAACTGATTCAGACTTGGTGCCTAGGAATTACAGCAAGTGTAAGATATGTGATCTGGGGGAGGATAGGAGTAAATTTTCCCATGTTAGGTAACTATTGAAGTGCACAATTTGAAGGGAACCTGGAGGTTGTGCCTAGAGCTTAGCCAAAAAAGGACCTGGCACCCTGTCAGGTACTTGGGCATTAAAAATGGTCCAGAACATTGAAACTCCTTACTCTTTAAGCATAAGCAAGGCTGAAATCACTCTATCCTAATAATTTTATAAACCAGGCATATAGGATTCCTAAGGAATATACATCAATCCTTGAAGAATGAACTCGTGTTTAAAAATTACCTATTATGTAAATGAGATCCAGCAGATATGACAAACAGAATAATTAATATCCTAAGACTCAAACATTTTAAATTAGAATCGATAAGAGTATTTAAAATGATTATAAAGATAAAATAATAAATAGAAAACACAGTAAACAAATAAAATAGAATAAAAAAGAATAAGTGAATTAGAGAAGAAGAACCAAACAGACGCCTAGGAATAAAAAATATAGTTCTTGAAATTGAAAACATGAGAGATGCATTAAATAGACAATTAGGTATAGAAGAGAGAATCGGTTGAGCTAATACCATTAAAGAAAAATTCCTAGGGTTGTCTGACAGAGAGATAATAAGAAGGAAGTATTAGAGAGCAGTGAATAGATAAAAATGACAGAAAGCAGTGTAAAGTACACAAGAGAATGGAGAAGGGCTAATATTTGAAGGAATAAGAATCTTTTTATAACTAAAAAGAGATATAATTTCTCATATTGAAGAAGAATCACAATGTATTCAGAAAAGAATTTTTAAAAACCTCTCTCTACTATAGTTGTTACATAGTATTCTCTTTATCACAAACTTCACATTTTTAATATACCAACAATATTGTAAGTAATATACCCATGAATAAATTATGGACTGATATATAGCACCTGTGCTTGGAAAGTTTAGAGTTGTCATCATTATTTTTACAATCATCCTCAATGTCATCAGCAATAACATATATTGAGAATCAGAAAGCAAACTAAGCATTTTATTGCATTTACTATTAAACTCCTATTTCATAGCTTTACTAGACTAACTGGAAGATGACATCCTATGTGTCTTCTTTTGAATAAAACAAGGAGATCAAAATTAATTTTGCAGTAAAATCTTATGTTTTTTTTATCACATTCTATGAGAAAAGGATTTTACAAATTTGTTTAATGTAATTCAAATGAATGACCAGCACAATTAGATTAATTTATTAAGTAATTTAGTAGACATTTATTGGTCGCTTACTATTTAGACTAAGGTATATAGGCACGCTAAGGTGTGAAGGTTTTGCCAGTTATAGTTTGGTGTATATCAGCGTGACGCAAGGCTTTGTGGCTCAAAACAACATCCATTTATTTGCTCCTAATTCCATAGGTTGGCAATAGGGGCTGGGCTTAACTTGGATCAATGTGTTTCTGCTTCACATGGTAAAGGCTGGGCTCCCCGTGCATTTGGGCTTCGGCTGGGATGTCTGGGGTAGCTAGGATAGTTGGAAGAGCAGAGACCTCACTCTGTATATTCTCACATCCTCCAAGAAGCTATCTGGGCTTTTTCACATGGTGGCAGAGGTTACCCAATAGCGAGAACTTTTTAGGCCTTTGTCACATCATATTTGCTAATGTTCCATTTGCCAAAGCAAATCACATGGCCAAGCTCAGAGTGTGTGTGTGTGTGCGCGCGCACATGTGTGTGTAATGCCCAATGGGCATGGATACAGGAGAACATAATTCACTGGGGCCATTCCTATAACAATTTATTTCAAGGGTAATTAAAATTTTATTTGGAGCTGAAATCTTAACAAAAAATCATGTGACAAAATTTAAATTTTGCTATTCCTTTAAGATTAGTCATTTCTTAGTTTATGGTAGTCCATCTGAAGTATTATCAGAGGATGGGCAACCAATCTGAATTCTTCAGGTAAAACCAGGCTTCCAGTAAAAACAGCTTCTAAGAATCTGTCCGTTTTAGCTGAGTGGATTGGTCTGATACAGTCCCTCAAACATGCTCCTTTGGAGAGCTTTTGCCTTGAAGGCTGTGAATTATTGCTTCTATGGAAGGATCAAGTGACTAACTTTCCACTCATATCTCACTGCCATAGGCAAAGAATCTCTTAACCTCTTTAGAGACTGGAAGAAAGATGATGCCCTCCAATATATTGGACAGTTCAGCCTGTAAGGGTATAATTAATCATTACTTTCTGGGTCAGCTCCTGAAACAGTTCCTTCATCATCATCCATCTTTTTTTCTAGAAGAGATCTTTAAATTCTACTTTGTTAAAGAAAAAATAATGTGGCTGCTTCTCGTGGGGGTGGGATAAAAGTTTTAAGAGGGCATCATTTTCTTTTCTTTCGCAAAAGAGATTTTCAAACATTTATAAGTATATTTGTGAAGTCCTAAGGTTTTTGAGTATACCTATGTCCTCAGAAAATTATCTTGTACAGGTTATAGCAGATATTTGCTGCCAAAACTATTGTTTCTTTATTTTTTCCCAATAACCCAGATTTCTATGTGTTTCCTGGATAGCTAGTTGTCTCCCTCGCTTCAGAGCTAGAACCAGAAATTGTAGTTAGATAAGCAGTGAATTTTATTCCACTGGCCTCAGTTTAGATATGAGTGGATAACCTAACCTATTGTTATTAGATTGAATTTGTGGGAATGTTGGGACAATTATACTTTCTTTTCTGCAAGATGAGGAAGAAAAGAAGCATGTAGCTTGTGGAGCTGCTGATAGCTATCTCTCTTGGGACCACAGATGGGGTCAGTCCTAGTGGAAGGGAATTATGCTGAAGGCAGAGAGGCAAGATAGGGAGAGATCAGGACCAAAGTGACATCAGTGAGCTGCTGAAGCAAACTATACCTGAGAAACTTTTCAGTTACATGAACTAATAAATTATCTTTCAGTTTTATTGAATTTTAGTTAGACTATTTTGTTATTTGTAAGCTAAAGCATCCTAACTAATGACCTCATAGAGCAGACGAAACTCTCATTTTGTAAAATCCCTTGAAAACTACAGGGTAAAGAAGAAGATACTTTTAAAGGATGATGATGAAGGAGAGACCAATTATAACCTAGAGGAGAGGAACTTTGTCTAACATATTGTTCCCAGCAGTGCCTTGTGCAAGGATCTCGACTAATATCTAGTGGTGCAGGGACCCTCAGTGGTGGAAAAAAAAAAAAATACAGAAATGGAACTATGTTCTCTTATGGAATGACAAGGACTATTTGCCTGGGACCAGTTTGCCTTAGTATTCTTTTTTCATGCAGAGTCATTTATATTAAAATTAATTTAACAGACATTTATTGAGCACCTATTATGTACCAGACACTTAGAATTCAGAGCATTATCTTCTTCATTATCCTTATATTCAGAAATTTAAAAATCACTGAGAAGCAGGTGGGAGAGATCCAGTAAAATAATTACAACTCAATGTAGTAAATCTACACAAAGTGTTAGAAGAAAATTAATGGAACAATCAATTCCATCTAGAGACTAGGACAGTGGTTCCCAAATGCGAGTCCATAGCTATTTGACTTCCTGTGACAAACGGAGAAAATTAACAACCAAATGAGTAAATTTTTCATAAAACCAAATTTATGAAATTGAAAAACCATGATGTATTCTGAGATTATAGTCTTCCCTTTTTTGGTTCTAACTTGTCCTATACATTCTGATAGGTGTATATATGTGTATGATCTTACTTGGTAAAGTAAAAGCAGACAACCCTATATTAGGACTCCTTCATTTTTTAAATGTTAATAATGTCTGTATTATAAAACTTTGGTAATCACTTGTCTAAAATATAGTTGGGATAGGCTTTAAGGTAAAGGTCATTCTGAAATGGACCTTGAAATACAAATATAATCTCGACAGGCATAGCAAAGAAGCAGGGTCCTCAGTATAAGCTCTTTAATATGAAACGGTAAGGCCTGTTTGAGGAATGACATGTATTTTGGAATAATTTAAGAGGATAGTACATGTAGGGAATAGCAGGCACTGAAGTTGAAATAATTGGCTTGATTCAAATATTAAAAAGCCTTGAACATCATGCTAAGGAACTTAGATTTGATCTAATAGGCAGTTGGAGCCACTGAAGCATTTTAAAGTAGGGAAGTAACATGATGAGATATGGGATTTTGAAAGATAATAAAAGTAATAGAGAAATAGATCCGTTTCTTTGACAGTTACATCTTCAGTGGATCTAAAAATAGAAGATACTCTTTAAATATGGAGAATAAAACTCATAAGAGGGCTCTGATATTTATCAGCAGAAGGATTTCATGCAAAAATATGAATCACAAACTTGGCTATTATGGGTTATTTTCAAATAGTAAAGGGATCTCTCTCTCTCTCTCTCTCTCTCTCTCTCTCTCTCTCCCCCTCTTTCTCACATACATACACACACACAGGTTCAGAGCACAACCCCCCTTCCAGTAGTTCCCTTTCATTTTATCTTAGAATTGGAAGCAGTTTCTTGCCTCATTTGTTGCATTGAAAGAATATCTGCTGGTCTTCTCAGAAGCCAAATTGTGTTTCCAAAGGAGCACCTTGAGAACCTTTGCAAGGCATCTCATTACCATTATGAGGATTCTGGGAAAGACACTTGTAAAGATGCTGGTGGAGTCCGGGTCTCTCCAAGGAGATGCTTGCTCTATTTGGATTAGGAAATAGTTGTTAGTTCATTTTCTCCCTTTTAAGTGAAAACAAAATCAAAGAGCCACTAAACTGCCATTGCACCCACATCTCAACACTGGATTAAAGTGAGGCATAATCTAATGGAAAGAAAATGCTTTGTGGTTAGAAAGAATTTTGTTGGAGTTCTAAGTCCTGGCTTGTTGGCTATGTGATCTTGATCAAGCATATTAACCTCTTTGATCCTCAGTTTGTCCAGGCGTCTACTCAATCTTATAAAATTGCTAGGAGGTTTAAATAAAGTTCAGTTCCTGGCTCATCATAGATGATCACAGACTAGCAGTTGACTTTTCACAGATGAGAATTATAGGACATTCTTATTTTACATTTTTTAAAACATATTTTTTTATTATAATCAGCATACAATATTATATTAGTTTCAGGTGTACAACATAGTGGTTAGAAACTTAAATAACTTACGAAATGATCACCCTAATCTAGTATCCATCTGACACCATACATAGTTATTACAATATTATTGACTACATTCCTTATGCTGTACTTTACATCCCCATGACTATTTCATAAGTACCAATTTGTATTTCTTAATCCTTTCCCTTCTTTCACTCCCCTAACCTCCCCGCATCTGGCAACCATCAAAATGTTCTCTGTATCTATGAGTTTCTTTCTGTTTTATTTGTTTATTTTGTTCCTTAGATTCCATATGTAAGTGAAATCATATGGCATTTGTTTTTCTCTGACTTATTCCACTTAGCACAATACCCTCTATGTCCATCTATGTTGTTGCAAATGGCAAAATTTCATTCTTTTATAATTTTTTTTATACCTGGATAATATTCCATTGTATGTACTACCTCTTCTTTATCCATTCATCTATTGATGGACACCTAGATTGCCTCCATATCTTGGCTAGTGTAAATATTGCTGCAGTAAACATACAGATGCACATGTCCCTTCAAAGTAGTATTTTAGGTTTCTCTGGATAAATACCTAGAAGTAGGGTTACAGTGCCTTTTGTTTGTCTCTTGTATAGCCTTTGTTTTAAAGTCTGTTTTGTCTGGTATTAAGTATTGCTACCCCAGATTTTTTTTCTTCATTTCTATTTTCACAAAACATCTTTTTTTCATTCCTTTACTTCCAGTTGGTGTGTGTCTTTTGATCTTGTAGGCAGCATATATTAGGATCTTGTATTCTTATCTATTCAGCCACCCTATCTTTTGATGGGAGCATTTAAATTCATTTACATTTAAAGCGATTGTTGCTAGATATGTACTTATTGCCATTTTATTATTCATATTTTTTCTTAAAGAAGTCTTTTCAACATTTCCTGTAATACTAGCTTGGTGGTAATGAACTCCTTTAGCTTTTTCTTGTCTGAGAATCTCTTTATCTGTCTTCCTATTCTAAATGATAGCCTTCCTGGGTAGAGTAATCTTGGTTGTAGATCCTTGGTTTTCATTACTTTGACTATTTCATGCTAATCCCTTCTAGCCTGCAAAATTTCTATTGAGAAATCAGCTGACAGTCTTATGGGAGCTCCTTTGTAGAAAACTACCTGCTTTTATCTTGCTGCTTTTAAGATTCCTTTAACCTTTGGCATTTTAATTATGATGTTTCTTGGTGGGGGGCCTCTTTGGATTTACCTTGTTTCGAACTCTCTGTGCTTCCTAGACTTGTATGCCTATTTCCTTTATCAGATTAGGGAAGTTTTCAGTCATTTTTTCAAATATGTTTTCAATTCCTTGCTCTCTCCTTTTTTTAGTACCCCAATGAAGCAGATGTCTATATGCTTCATGTTGTCCCAGAGGCCCCTTAAACTATTCTCATTTTTTTAGCTTCTTTTTTCTTGTTGCTGTTCTGATTGGGTGTTTTTTGCTACCTTTTCTTTTAAATTGCTAATTGGGTCCTCTGCTTCATGTAATCTGCTATCGATTCCCTCTAATGTATTCTTGCTTTGGTTATTATATTCTTCATTTCTGACTGGTTCTTTTTTATGTTTTCTATCTCCACTTTTATGTCTTCTCTTTTTGTGTTAAAGTTCTCACTGAGTTCATCTACTCTTCCCTTAAGTTCATTGATTATCCTTATAACCAGTGTTTTGAACTCTGCATCTGGTAGATTTCATTGTGGATTGAGGACTTTGCATTTCTATTGGGGACTAGAGTTTAGCTTTGGTAAGCTTCAATAAATGTCAGATAAATGAATGAAAAGTTGTAGCAACCAACCACTTGCGAGAACTTGATTGAAACAGCTTCCTTTCCTCACTAGGGTAATTGGAAAATTTTCAACTCTCCATAACAAGAGAAAAAAGAATTTCCCCAAATGTCTGTGTCTTAACACTAAAAATCACCCAGGATTTTGGTAGCAGTTTTGCTAACACCAAAATCTCTTTTTCCTAATTTGGTAAGTGAGGGAAAAGGCAGTGATAATTTAAATAAGTTTTTTCCCCTCAGGAGCATCTTGGGGGAAACTGGCCTTGCTTTGAATCACTTCCCTACAACTTCATGCTTGTTACTTTGAGTCTAACAACCAATTAAATTTTCATGTGGAAAGAGTTTATGGAGAGCTTCTAGTTGAAAAACAGAAATACTGGGGAACATTTAATTCGTTGTCAGTGTATAAGTCACCATAGACCAGGCCTGTGAGCTTGTTAAGCTTAGAGCAGAATCAGCAAGACTTACTGAGTTAAGGGGACATAGTACCTGTGTCTGTGAGAAGAAAGAGTTGATAAGGCACAGCAACAGAGCAGTAGGGTACTGGCTCCCATTCTGCCAGTATAAGAGACCAGAATATGCCACTGCAAAATATACTGTTTGGCATAAGGATTCTTTTGAGCTGGAGGCAAATGAGAATCAACAGATACAGAAAGACATCTTTCTGGAGCTTTCTTTATATGACTAAAAGTAGAAACTTTGAAAAATGAAAACTGCCATAAATCTCCTCTTCCAGGAAAGTTTCATGGTCATGAAGAAGTCAAAGTTAACACCAAGGTGGATGTGCATAAACAACCTTTGTTTTATTAGTTTCCCCTATATATTTACCTTCCTACAGTTTTCTGTCCTTGAAAGCTGACAACCTTTTTCCTTTGTCTTGTCACTTCTCTATAAACGTATTGTTCTTTTGTTAAGTTGCTAATAAGCTCGAATTCTAACCACTCCTTTGGGTTACTCATCTCTAAATACTTCCATGCATATGCAAGATGCACGTGTTAATAAATTTCTCTTTATTTTCCTCTTGTTAGTCTGTCTTTTGTCCATCTGATTTCACAGGGCCCCAGCTAGAGAACCTAAGAGATTAGAAGGAAAAATAATTTTTTCCTCCCCTACACCAGCCATCAGGGTTGGGTCAAAGGGCATGGGTGGGAAGGAAGTCCTAATTTGGTAAGTGAGGGAAAAGGCAGTAAAGATACATCAAAACTCTCAACATTCTAAAGTGTTGGGCCTTGACACAGATAAAGGCTCTTTGTAATGAACTCCACAGTGCATTTTTTTTCTATGGAAACAGATACATTCCTACTAGAAATCATGCTGGCAGGCCTGCAGAGCTGAAACTGAACTAGCAACAAAATTCTCTGCAGTATATGTATGAGTACAAAACAGTTTTGAATTTGGAGAAGCAGGTTAGTGTCAGCTATGCTCCAACAGCAGTTCTCGTCTTTCCTAATCTTCCCCAGCCACACTGGCTTTTTTGCTGTTTCTGTCATGTTCGTACCTCAGGGCCTTCGTGCTTTTTATTTTCTCCACCTAAATACTAGTCTCCTAGATCATCACATGGCCTACCCCTTCACTTTCTTCTAGTTTTTACTCAAATGATGTTTTCTCAGGCCATCCCTGGACACCCCATCTAAAATTGCCATCATCTCTCTTATTATTTTTCTTCCAAGTGCTTATGATTATTTAACAGATTATAAAACATGCTCATTAATCTTTTTCTTTCACCACTCTGCACTCTAAAACCCAATGTTAGTTCCATAAAAGGAAAGTTTTTGTCTGCTTTATTCATGGCTCTGTCCTCCATTAAAATAGTGTTTGGCACATAGTGAAGCCTCAATAAATATTGGTTGAAGGAATTGAAGGATTAGCCTCTGCAGCTCCGTGCAGCTCCCCACTGACCCAGTTTTCATTCTGCAGGCCTGGAGCTCAGCCTCTACCCTCAGCTCACCAACATCTCACCTCCTCTGTCTCCTGGGCTCTTAGCTTACGGGGTGCCCTATTTGACGTCAGATGCATGCTTTCCAGCTGTCATTTCTGTGTCTCAAGTCACCACATAAATTTTTAAGGAGTTTTGCTGCTCTAACTACATAGAAGAAGACTGGGCTAGCTAAAATAATAGTAATAATAGTGGAGAAGTCATCCGTTATAATGACTCTCACAAAATATAAATAAATATTATCCCTGGTTTCCAGCAAAATACAGAGGATCTAAGCTTGCATCTGTTTTTCTGTCTGCCTCTATTTCCTTATTAGTGAGCCCTATGACAGATCTCTGTGCTTTTAACCTAGTTTGTCTTTCTACTTACTTTTTACCTGAAGTTATTCAAAGTCAGGTTCGAATACTAGATGAGAACATCTCAGGGACAGTTGCTAATGGTGGTCTCTAATGTGAAATCCCTCCCTTCCTCTCTACCTGCTCTGACCCAGCAATTTGACTTTGAGGAATTTGGTCTACAAAATAAAACAAGATCTCTGTGCTTTTAACCTAGTTCGTCTTTCTACTTACTTTTTACCTGAAGTTTTTCAAAGTCAGGTTCGAATACTAGATGAGAACATCTCAGGGACAGTTGCTAATGGTGGTCTCTAATGTGAAATCCCTCCCTTCCTCTCTACCTGCTCTGACCCAGCAATTTGACTTTGAGGAATTTGGTCTACAAAATAAAACAACATATGGACATGGCTGAATGCACAAGGATGATCATGGCAGAGTTACACGCAATAGGAAAAATCTAGAAATAACCTAAATGTTCACCAAGAGGAACTGATTAAATAAATGATGGTACATTATAAAATTCTATTACCTATTTATAACAATGAAGCAGACTTTCAAGAAATATTTAACTATCTAGTCTCATAGACTTGTATCTGCAGAAAATAGTTCTGGAAAGAGAGGGGCGGGTTGCCTCTGAGGAAGAGTACTGACGAGTTGCTAGATCACTGTGTACTTCTTTTAATCGAGTCCTCTGTATCCTTCAAGACACTTTTATAAATTCACCAGTAAAGGTTTGCACATGTGTTGTTAGGTTTATTTTTAAGTTCCCAAGGCTTTTTGATTCTGTTATGAATAATTTTCTTTTCCCTTTACCTTTTCTAATTGATATGCTGATATATAAGAATGTTTTGTATAAATATGGTTGATTTTGAATTCACCTCTGCCGAACCTCGTTCTTAGTTCTAATAGATTAGTTCTAATGCAATATATGATATTCTTGTCTTTAGAGTCTTGAATTTTCTATGTAGCCAACTATATTGTTTATAAACAGCAATTTAGTCTCTTCTTGTCTAAGCCTTCTTTTTCTTTGCTACATATTTGTTTTCTTTTCCATTTGTTGGCTGAATTAATTAAGTATTCTGTATCCTTTCCTTTTCTTCCCTTTGTTGGCTTGGAAGTAGTTGTTACTATTTTTAGTATGTATACTTCATTATGTCATTTTTTTTTTGTAAAAAAACCCACCCAAAATGTATTTATTTATTAATCACAAGGCCTCAACAGAAAGAAAATTAAAATAGCACCACAGAAATCAAAGAAAAATCAGACCATCTGAGGAAAAAATCTAAAAACAACACAGTGAGACAGGCTGAGTGTATTTCTTGCAGGTTCTTAAGGGTTGTGGGTATTTCCAGAACTTAGCACGTGCATTCAAAGGGCTGCTGACACTGAGTTCTAGCAGGTCCTGACGTCATACACAGGGCTGACCACTTGTCCTGGATGTCCAGGCAGACGTGACCCTGGTGTCCATGTGGCAGTGGTGGCAGTCCATGAGTAACTTCCCCACAGGCCTGCTGTTATGGTAGCTGCTAGGGAACTCCCAGAAGAGAGATGTCAGGTCTTTGCAGACTGTTCCTGCTACTTCTTGGCTGGTCCCCACCCAGCTGAAGAGGTGGTTCGAGTCAGGGAACGCAGAAGTCCTTCATCGTCAATGGGTCATCGTGAGGAGCATCAGCTGGAGCCTCTTACCCAGGGCCTGGGGCGTCACCCCCACTGAGTCCTGTTCCTTTATGGGTGGCTGCTGAAAGGCCATCCTGGTGGCGCTGGAGAGGACATAAGAACTTGGAGAATACAGTTGCAACTCTACATTATATAATTTCTAATACTATTTAAGGTTTTTTGGCCAAAATAATAGGAATTCAGAGGCAATAGCGAAGGGAAGGGAGCCTCCATCAAAGAGATGGGTCTTAAAGGATAAAAAGAATTTGGTTTGGTCCACATTGCAGGTTCTTAAATAGTATTTAGAGGGTCGGTGCCTCTGTTCTTGCTAAAGATGATGCCAAAAAGGGACTAGGATCTTAATGTCGCTTTAGCATCTTAATGTCGCTAAAAAGGAATGTCAGTGAACAAGTTACCTGGACATATGGAAGGAAGACAGGAAACCAAATTGAAGCAACTGAGATATGACTCAGCTCAAATCTCCTCTTTATCTCTTCCAGCCACACTGGGATCTCCTTATTCTGATTCTCTGTTTTACTCAGGACCCTGCAGTTAAATTCTTGATTTACCTTTGTCTTAAACATGTTCGTTCTTCTCAGAGTCTTGAGGTTAGGTAGCATGTTCTGAACTTTGTATTGTTCAGGATACAGTATCAGATTCTGTGGAATCACAAAGTGTATATCTTTCATTTGAGAGGAGAGCTATAAAATGAAATTGAATATAAGTCTCTTACTTAGCCCTGAGTGGAAGCCAGCTATGGGTATAGAGGTTTGCAAAGAAGCAATCACCTTGGGCTAAATCACTTTGTGTATTCAGATATTGTGCTTTAAATTACCTTTCCAAGGGCTGATAAGAATGGTGAAGGTTGAAGTTTGTTTTTGACTTAGTGAGCTAAACTCAGAATCACATTAATTGATTAATTAGGCTGAAGAGGTCTTAGATAAGATTAAATTTGTCTCATAAATTAGAGACTTTCTCTGTGTTTTCCTGACATTCAATGCAAAGAAATGAAAACTCTTAAGGTCAAATTGTTTTATTACAGCAACGAGTCCTGTATTAACTGGAAAATGTGGCCCTTTCTTAAATCCAAAAGTTTATAGAACATATGATATTTAGTCGTAATAATAATATATATTTATCATAAGGAATAGTATAGTGTCATGAAACATAGATGCCATATTACATGTAAGCTGTAAATGACCTACCTCTAATTTTTTTCTATGTCTTTCTTTGTTCTCCTAATATATAAAACCATATTCCATAAAAGTGTGGGAGGGGAGACATCAATTCATCGTGCTCTTCTCCCCTGCAGCTACTGGTATTAGAACAAAGATGTCCCTAACTGTTCCTGATTCAAATCTGACTCAAAACTTTGTTCCTTCCAAATCCTTCTGTTGGGCACATGGTAGGTATTCAATTCATACCTATTGATTGACTAAATGGAAATTGATTAATTCTCTTTATTAAGGAACTTGGAGATTTGCAGGCATTTTCCCCTGGTGTTGTACATGAGAATATGTCTGCCCCTACATTTGGAGTAATCATCTCTGCTGGATACAAATTCTGCGGCATGTGTTGAAGATACAATTTCTTGCCCCTAAAAGTATACTGGATAAGATCCTATGGTTCTAATTAAACTCTCTCTTCTGAGTTTAAATGAAAGCAAATTGAATGCCGGTAGTAGAAATTATTGAAGAGTTATTACCATATAGGCTTTTCCCCCCTTTTTTAACCTGAAGTTTTAGCCAATAATCTTATGAAAAAGAATGTCATTGAAATAGAGGCTGCTGCCACTTCTGCTCTCCGGGTTCCTGTTTGTTTCTTTAGTTGGTGACATTTGGTGTGACCCAGAGTCACTGTCGACAGCAGGATCCTTCAGGGCAGCTGGGTATTGTCTGACTTGTTTTGTCCAAAAGCTCCTTTATCCTCTGGAAGACTGACAGCAAATAGACTTCTAGCTGAATAACAAGTGCATGTGCAGGGGAAGGGCGATGACAGGCTGACAGTCTTCGGAATTTCTCCAGTAACCAGTCAATCCTCTGTACTTTGGGCTCTGCTCAACCTATAGCAAAACATTTAGGAAAACTACAGAAGTCTCATCCTTGTCCAAACGGGGCAGAAAAGCTTGATTTCGGTACTGGCAGGCAGTTTTTAAGAATCTCTCCAAAGGAGTGCTTTTGTGAATTAAGTGTGTATACAACAGCAGCTGATGTCCATTGCTGAAATAGAAATGTGAAGAAATCGATTTGTTTCTGTTTAGAAAATATTTTCTCTTTAGATTTGTAAAACGAAGCCTGGGAAATAAGAAGTACTTTTTTGTTTCAAGGTTATTAGGTGTCAGTGTTTTAGGTTGTAAATCCAAGGAGAGATAATTCATTGATTTGGATGGAATTAAATAGAATTTACGTGAAATTAATGAGAAATAAATTACTCGAAATCATATCTATGTATATGAAATCACATATATGGTTTCGATGGAGGAATAAAGAAGAGTACCAGGTGAAAAGAGTGTGCCACTGGTTAGAGGAGAAAAAGCCACTGGTGATGAATGTCACCTGCTTTTCCACTGCGAATTGGGAAAACTAGCCAGCCATCAGAAGGGAAGTAGCTAGCCTTGTCTCTTTTCCACTTCTTGATGTTTTTTGTGACCCCTGGGTGGAGAGACTCTGCAGTAAAGAAGGTTCTGAGCGTCAGCTTCTTGGCAGGCTGATGAATGAATGAGGGAGCCCCAGGGAATGCCTGGCACAGGAAAGGAAGGGGACGTCATTAGTAATATGTATCCAGCAGAACTTCTTAAGAGGTAATAAATTTTTTCCAGTTTTTTTTAATTTGTAAAAAAGTATATATTTAAACAATACAGAGGAGAGAAAGAAAAAGTAAAAAAAATTTTAAAAGTCTTGTCACCAGGTAAAAGCACTGTTTGCCATTTTTAAAGATGGGAGATATTACAGCATGTTTATATGCTGGGATTGATCTAGAAGAGAGGGAGAAATTGATGATGCAAGAGAGAAAGAAGGGCAATCTTTGGTGGAGCTTTACCCTTGGGTAGGTGAGAGAAGATGGGATCTAGCATACAGCCGAAGGAGCTTGCCTTATATAGGATTGTCAACAGTTCCTCTACAGAGACAGATGGTGTACTAGTTAGGGTACTGCTTATTAGGTGCTGTAAGATAATCAGTAGTTTATTTGTTTCTCATGTCAATAGTCCAGAGCAGGTCAGGCTTCTCTCCTAGGCAGTTCTCTAAGTGGTGATTCCAGAACTGCAGCTCCTTCCATGCTGTGGCTCTGCCACATGGGTATCCTTCCTTTGCAGCCATGCAGGTGGGTAGGGTATGAGCCAAGACCTCAAGGGAGGTTTTAGGGGCCAAGTGTGGAAATGACTTATATTACTTTTACCTGTGTTCCTTTGGCTACTATTCATGCTCTAACCCAATGACGAAGAAGGCTGAAAAATGTATCTTCTTGTGTTTCAGGAAGGAAAGAGAGAAATAATGAGCTTCTAGCCAGTCTCCACCATAGAAAGGAAGGCAGAATATATGGATACAAATAATCTCTTGTTCGTAGATATGATTGTGGGCACATGTGGAAGTTCTCTTCATTTCTCAGTGAAAAAGGAAGTGAGGAAGTAGGGTGGCAGGAGAGTTAAAGGTTGGAGGAAAGAAGGAATTATGTAAAATGGTCATTTAAGTGAGCAGAGAGTAAATGTTCAGAGAAGCTTAGTAGAATACCTCAAAGGGAATTATAGTGGAGCGCTGGGAGTTGCTGTGTGTCTGCTGTTGGTCAGCAGGGTCAGTAGTGGGGAAATGAGCTGGAAACTGAAGCCCACCAGGCACATACACATTTGTCTGTCACTCTCTGTAACAGCTGTGACCTTTGGAAAGTACTGGCCACTGCTTCATTTCTGCCTCCTAAACATCACACTAGGTGCTTTTTTGATCTACTCTCACCAGAAGTCCTAGTGGAAAAGGAATTCTGGGAAATGTACTTTCTAGCCTTAATCAAGGTAACAACAAAGCATAATCCAGTGTACTTGGCCTTATTTTTCATCCAAGGCACCTTTTCATAACTATCTGAAATATTATACATGTACTTCCTTTACTTGCTTTTTTTTCTTGTTATTATAAAATTTAACTCCATGAAGATATTCATTTGCTCTGTCCTCTGCTATTATCCTCAGCACCTAGAACAATGCCTGGCACTGAAAGTATTTATTGAAGGAATAAATAATTTTTTACACATACTTCCAGATATCTTTCTATGTCTGTCTATACATACAATCACACATAGATATAGAAATAAAATTTTACAAGAATGAGATTATATTCTACACTTATAGCTGTGTAACCTTTTTTTTTCTTCACTTACCTCAGTCATAGAGCTATTTCAGTAACAATAACTATTGTTCACTATCACATTTTAAAATTGTTATAAAGAATTCCTTTATGTCTATCACAATAGCATAATAACAAGGGTATTCCAATTAAATCTGAAAACTCAGATGAAGTAGACATTTTGCTTAGAAGATAAAAATTATTGAAAGTATTACTTTTGTCTCTAGAATGAATAGGATATCTAATAGATATATAACAATTAATTAATTGAACCTGTAGATAAAACTACTACTATTACTATTATACACACATACACACACACACACACATTCATTAGGACCAAATATTTTATAAGCCAAATCTACCAAATTTCAAGAACAGTATTACATAAATTGTTCTAGACTAGGGGTTGACAAATTAAAAGTATCATTTTCCAAGTACCATTTAAATGTTTTTAATTTCTAAGCTCAAAACTTCTTGGGCCATACTGACAGTATCATATTTAACTACAAGACTATGCGAGGCACAGGCTCACAGGACCAGATATTTTATAAGCCAAATCTACCAAATTTCAAGAACAGTATTACATAAATTGTTCTAGACTAGGGGTTGACAAATTAAAAGTATCATTTTCCAAGTACCATTTAAATGTTTTTAATTTCTAAGCTCAAAACTTCTTGGGCCATACTGACAGTATCATATTTAACTACAAGACTATGCGAGGCACAGGCTCACGGTTACAAATTACAGTGCCTTCCTTTACCCCACCACAATCCATGTTGAGACAGACTTTCTTGTCATCAGCCTGTGATAGTGAGTAGATTATTTCAAGCCTACCTTTTCATTGAGGGTACAGATCTTTGAACACCTTTTTTCTAACACTGTGCCTTGTTTAGGTTCAAGACATAATCTCTTGTCCCTGATGAGGGCCAAAACCCTTTGTTGTAGAGGCATTCACCCCTCCACTCCACTCTAGGCTTCTGCCATATATCAGCTCAAACACACTAATAATTGTGGTTTCCATCTCTCTTTAGTTTTGGAAACTAGGAAATCACTATTATGCGCTTAATTTTGTTGACCATCTCTCACACACCCCCAAATTTATGTTGAAGTTCCAGTACTCTTATCCTCAGAATGTAATAATATTTGAAGATAGGGTCTTTACAGAAAAAATTAGGTTAAAATGAGGTCATTAGTGTGGGCCCTAATCCAGTATGGTTGGTGTCCTTTTAAGAGGAAATTTGGACACAGACATGTTCAGAGAAAAGACCATGTGAGGACACAGTGAAAAGGCGGCCATCTATAAGTCAAGGAGAGAAGCCTCGGAAGGAACCAATTTTGCCAACACCTTGTTCTTGGACTTCTAGCCCATAGAACTATGAGAAAATAAATATCTTTTGCTTAAGCCATCCAGTCTATGTAGTTTGTTATGGGAGACCTAGGAAACCAAAACATTCACTTTTTCTTGTGAGCTCGACTTTGCATTTGAAACAATATTTGTTATATTCTACCTAGCAATTTTAATTGTAGCTGGAGGGTTTTCAGATTAGTTAGAAAACATATTGTGGGAACTCAAGTCCCAGGCTCATTTCAAAGAGCCAGATTGTGCCTTCCAGACTCTGCCAATCTTCATTAAAGGCATCATGTGGTGCCTAACAGTGAACACTAGACAGAGGTCAAGAGCCCTAGTTTTCATTACAGCTTTTCGTTAACTAGCTGCAAGCCAATTAATTACACCTCAGTTTCAGGGCTCTCATCTGTAAAAGAGTGGTTTCCAAACTGTTTCAAATCTTCACCTCTCCAGAGCCCCCTCAGCATCTTCTGAGGTGTGAGTGAGGAAGAGGCCAACGGGTGAGCTTTGTGCTGTCAGCCCACTTCAACCCGAGGGGCAACTCTTATGTGTGTTATACCTTTGCAGTCTGGAAAAAAAAAAAAAAATCTCTTGTGAACAAAGCCTCGTGAGACTAAAACAAGCTTAAACACTTTTTTTTTTTTTAAGATAAAATTTCAAGTTTCTGTAGTGTTGCTGTAGCCTGTTATTTTCCAACAGTGGCGTAAGGGTAAGGGATCACACTTAGCAAAGCCCGCATTCTCTAGATAAAACAGAGAAAACCAAGCTCTGGAGGTCAAGTGATTTTTCTGGGTCTTTCCAGGGGTCAGTGGAAGAACCTGACACAGAACTTTAGATCTCTGATTTCTGTCCCTCTCTTCTCAAGCCAATGTTCTGTTATAGCACCGCATGTGTATGTGATGAGGGCATTGTCTGCACAACATTTATCAGTGACACTCTAGGACTTGTTCAGAAGCTTTCCTGAGAACTGTGGAGAGAATGATATTGATTCATTTAAAAGTGTCGACTTCCTTTTTATCCTTCCACTTTCCTTTCATTCGTCCACTCTGTGTCAGCTGACAGGGCACCAGTCAACTGCTTAACAAGCTGCTGTGAGAAAATGATGTCTGACCACACTCAGGGAAAGGTGGCTGCATACCAACATGCTCTAGTCACTGTCTGTTGGAGAAATCATAGGCCAGGCATTTCTTTGATTACATCTACAGCCTTGACTTCTAGAAAGGACACTTACCATGCCCCAGGGCCAAATCTGTAGCCTTTTTTTTTTTTTTTTTTTGGTCCCTGAGCCCTAGAGACACAGGCTGTGGAAAGCAAATGTTTATTTCAGCATATCTCTCAGAGCAAAGCCTTTTTGGTGCTTGTACAATATCCAAAAACAAACAAACAAAATCCCATGGACCACTTTTGGCTTCTGAACATTTTTTTAAAACGTAGATCTCTTTCCTTGAATATCAACCTCAACTCTCTTTTTAATTACCCTATTTCCTCTCTCCGTAAACCATTAGCACCTATTTGCATTTGGCAATTTTTCTGCTCAACAGTTTTATGTCATTTTTGCTTTGCTGCGGTTGTTTCCACAATAGTAAGGGGAATATTCCCTTATTTCTTCTTTAAAGCATGGAGTTTGCCTCTTAGTATCATAATATCAGGATCTATCTAAGGGTTTTACCTGATTTATTTATTTTAGAAGAATGTATATGTTTACTGTGGAGTTTGCCTGGAGTTAGACTGTTGGTAACCATTACTTCACACCTTATCTCTACTCATTGTTTAGAAAACATCAGTTTTAAATACTTTCCCTTCCATTAAGAATCCAAGTTAATTTACTTGTGAGTACAGAAGTAAAAATCCTCCACAAAACGTTAGCAAACTGATTATAGCAATATAGAAAAATAATAATACAACGTGGTAAAACAAAGATTGTTTCAGAAATTTAAGGGTCATCTAACATTAGAAAAATCCATTAATGTATTCAGTATTAATTCAATCAAAATCTCAAAAGAGCTTTTTAAGAAACTTGACAAGTTGATCTGTTAACTCACTCAGTAGGCCAAGAATGACCAAAACTGTTTTTAAGGAAAAGAGTAAATGAGGGTTCTTTTATAGATACTGACTTATTATGAGACTATAATAACTTAATTCAATATTGGCTCAGGGAGCCTAGATACATCTGGGATCTGGTAGTTGATAGAGTAGGTATTAGAAATTAAATGACTTTGATCATAAATGGATGCTGTATCTTGTCGAAGGGTTTTCCTGCATCTATTGATATGATCATATGATTCTTATTTTTTAATTTGTTTTGGTGGTGTATCATTAATTGATTTGCATATGTTGAACCATCCTTGTGCCTCTGGGATGAAGCCCACTTGATTGTGGTGTATGATCTTTTTAATATGTTGCTGTATTTGGTTCTCTAGTATCTTATTTAGGATTTTCGCATCTGTGTTCATGAGAGATATTGGTCTGTAGTTTTCTTTTTCTGTGTTATCTTTACCAGGTTTTGGTATCAGGGTGATATTGGCCTCATAAAATGTGTTGGGAAGTATTGCCTCCTCTTGAATTTTTTGGAAGAGTTTGAGGAGAATAGGTGTTAAATCTTCTTTGAATGTTTGGTAGAATTCACTAGTGGAGCCATGTGGTCCTGGACTTTTACTTTCTGGTAGGTTTTTGATGAATGTTTCAATTTCCATACTGCTGATCAGTCTATTTAGATTTTCCAGTTCTTGATTCAGTCTAGGAAGATTGTATTTTTCTAAGTCTGGTCTATTTTTTCTAGGTTTTTAAATGTGGTGCTATATACTTTTTCATAGTATTCTTGCATGATCCTTTGTATTTCTGTGACATCTGTCATAATTTCTCCTCTTTCATGCCTGACTTTGTTTATTTGTGTGCTTTCTCTTTTTTCTTTAGCGAATTTAGCCAGGGGTCTGTCAATTTTTTTAACCTTCTCAAAGAACCAGCTCTTTGTTGCATTTATTTTTTCCACTGTTTATTTGCTTTCAGTTTCATTTATTTCTGCTCTAATTTTGATGATTTCTTTCTTTCTGCTGACTTTAGGCTTCATTTGTTCTTTCTTTTCTAGTTTTTTGTTTGTTTGTTTTTGTTTTTGTTTTTGTTTTAAGATGGAGTGTTAGGTTGTTTATTTGGGCTCATTCTTGTTTTTTGAGATAGGCCTTAGCATAATAAAGGCCATATATGACAAACTCTCAGCCAACATTATATTACTGATGAAAAACCAAAAACCTTACCTCTAGGATCAGGAACAAGGCAAAGCTGTCCACTATCGCCACTGTTATTCAATATAACATTGGGGGTCCTAGCAAGTACAATCAGGCAAGAGAAAGATATAAAAGGCATCCAAATAGGAAACGAAGAAGTCAAACTGTCACTATTCGCGAATGACATGATTCTCTTTATAGAAAACCCTAAAGACTCCACAAGAACACTACTAGAAACAATAAGCAAACACAGTAAAGTCTCTGGATGCGTAATCAATGTTCAAAAATCCATAGCATTTCTATACTCTAATAATGAATTGTCAGAAAAAGAAGTGGAAAAAATAATTCCTTTTCAATTGCAACAAAACTAATAAAATAACTAGGAATAAATTTAACAAAACATGTTAAGGACCTATATAATGAAAACAATAAGACTCTATTAAAAGAAATTGAAGAAGATACAAAGAAATGGAAAGATATTCTGTGTTCTTGGATTAGAAGAATCGACATAGTTAAAATGACCCCATTACCCAAAGCATCATACAGATTTAAAGCAATCACCATCAAAATACCATCGGCATTTTTTAAAAGAAATAGAACAAAAAATCATCAGATTTGTGTGGAAGCACAAAAGACCCTGAATTGCCAAAGCCATCCTGAGGAAAAAGAACAAGGCTGACTCTGCCTGACTTCAAATTATATTACAAAGCACAAAGCACATCCTGAGGAAAAAGAACAAGGCTGACTCTGCCTGACTTCAAATTATATTACAAAGCAACAATAATCAAAATGGCATGGTATTGGCAGAAAAACAGACACAAAACTAGTGGAACAGAATCAAGAATCCAGAAGTAAACCTATGTTTATGTGGGCAGATAAATTTTGACAAAATTGCCAAAGATATACAGTGGAGAAAGGAAAGCCTCTTCAATAAATGGTGCTAGGAAAACTAGAAAGCCACCTGCAAAAGAATGAAATTAGACTGCTTTCTATCACCACACACCAAAATTAACTCAAAATAGATTAAGGACCTGAATATAAAACCTGAAACAATAACTTGATAGAAAAAAACATAGGGACTAAACTCATGGACCTTCGACTTAAAGAGGATTTTATGAATTTGACCTCAAAGGCAAGGGAAGTAAAAGCAAACATAAATGAATGGGACTACATCCAACTAAAAAGCTTCTCACAGCACAAGAAACTGTCAAGAAGTTAAAGAGACAACCACCCAAATGGGAAAATATATTTGCAAGCAATGCCTCTGATAAGGGCCTACTATCCAAAATATATCATACAGCTCAATAACAACAACAACAACAACAAAAAACCAATCCAATCAAAAAATGGGCAGAGGACCTGAACTGACACTTCTCCCAAGAAGACATACAAATGGCCAACAAACATATGAAAAGATGCTCATCATCAATAGTATTCGGGAAATGCAAATCAAAACCACAATGAGATACCATCTCACACCTATTAGAATGGCTGTTATCAATAGGGCAAGTAATAACAAATGTTGGAGAGGATGCGGAAAAAAGGAACCCTCAGACACTGCTGGTGGGACTGCAAATTGGTATAGCTACTATGGAAAACAGTATGGAGGTTCTTCAGAAAACTAAGAATTGATCTACCATATGATTCAGCAATCCTTCTACTGACTATATACCCCAAAGACTTGAAAATATATATCCAAGAAGATATTTGCACACCGATGTTCATAGCAGCATTATTCACAGTGGCCAGGACATGGAAGTAACCAAAGTGTCCTACGATAGATGGTTAGATAAAGGAGCTGTGGTACATATATATGATTGAATATTACTCAGCCATAAGATGAGATGAAATATTGCCATTTGCGATGAAATGGATGGGCCTCAAGATAAACATGCTAAGCGAAATAACCCAGACAGAAAAAGCTGAAAACCACATGCTATCACTTATATGTGTGGTATAAACCTAAAAGCAATAAACAGGACACACAGTCACTGGTAGACTAGTGGTTACCAGAGGGTGGGAGGGAGGGTCAAGGGGAGGTAGATGGGGTAAAAGGAGTAAAATATGTGGTGACTGAAAGAAATCTAACTATGGGAGGTGAACACGCCGAGCAATGTATATATGCCTTAATATTGAGTTGTACACCTGAAATTTAATGGATTTCATTAACCAATGTCACCATAATAATAATAATAAATAAATTAATAAAAAAATTAAATGGTGAAAAAAATATACTAGTCAATAAATCATGCTAAAAATGTTGGTAATCCATATAGCAAAAGTAGGTCTACATCTCATGCATAAAAATGAATGTTCTAAACATAAGAAGCAAATCTCTAATATTTTGGAAAATATCTTTATGACTTTAGGATAAAAACTAATTTCCTAAGGACACAAGCCCTGGGGCACGCCACATTGTGAGGAATCTGTTCTCCACAGTTTAGCTGACCATGCTCCCACTCTGCCAGCTGTGGATGACAGCAGGGTCCCAACTGGTAGCCAATAAGTAGACTCTCTGTCCAGGCTGCTGCCACAACTGCCACCAACACCACCTGACTGTGTGTTTAAACATCTCTCCCCTGCCTTACAGTCACAGGCCCCCAGACTTCTGATTCGAAGCAGAGATGGAAATTGGAGAATGCATCCACTTGTGATGAATTTCATGCTCACTTTCTTCAGATTTTGCAAAGGCCAATGTCTTGGCTCTCTTCCCAGAGACTTGATTTAATTGGTCTGCGGTGAAGACTAGGTAGTTCAGATATACTGTAAAGATTGTACGTTTATGATTTTGAGGCATATCCATGATATTTTTATAAATATCAAAGAGATTCTGCACTGTCCCAGGCCTGAATTCAGAGTGTTTTGGATATTGCCTCACTGAGCTTTCTTATATAATCACTTCCTCAGAATGAACATCCAACCTTAAGCCTCAGTAGGGGACTGTGTATGTTTGGGCTCCAAATGGTTACTTCAAAACACTTATACCATAAGCATCATTGTTTATTGTCCCATTCCTCTCATATCCTATTAGTGGAGAAATGGAGAATATTTGTATGAATAAGGTACATAAACATCTGAGGATTTGTGAGTAGGAGTATACCAAGTTTTAAACTTCATGGGCTTTAGAACTTACTGCTCAGTAAATACAAGTTGTCTCATCTTCTCGGCCTAGTTTGGCATTAGGTAAGAACCTTCTGATGAGTATATACCATATCCTACCCACCCTAACCTCCAGCCCACAGGTACCCCTTGAAGAGCACTCTGTGGCTAGAGAAAAGCCCAAACTATATTTGTACAATGAATTAATCTGAGATAGTCATAGTGTATTGTTTTTATTTCAAAGAATCCAGTCAAGACCATTCTGTAGTATCCATCAAGCCTGCCTTATCAACATAGAGCCAAGGAGGCACAACATCCACCAATCAGGGACCAACTAATTACATCATTGTAATTCATTAATCAGATATCCTATTCATTCTAGAGATGAAAGTAATATTTTCAATAATTTTTATTTTCTAAGTAAAATGTCTACTTCATCTGAGTTTTCTAATTTAATTGGAATACATTGTTTATATTCTTTTGTGATTTTTATATTTCTGAACCATAGCATTTATTTTCATGTCCCCTTTTCCATTCTTAATGATATTTATTTTTCCCTCATTGTTGTGGTTAATCTTGTGTAAATTTAATATTTGCATTAATATTTCCCAAGAATTAGCTTTGGCTCTGTTTTCTATTTTTTCTTTCTCTTTGATTTCATCCATTTTGGGTTGCAATGAATAATTCAAGGGGGTGGGGGAATAGCGTAGATGATAGAGGCTCTGTTCATATCTTTGGCAACCAAATCAAGGTTGTGATAGAAACAAAGAGCAAACAGCAAGGAACAAGCCATTTAACTAGGGAGAAGTCCAAGAAATCACTCTGCAATGGCAGAAGGTAGGATGGGATGAGGACATGGGGCTGTCCAGTCCCAAGAGGCTGAGTGAGACAGAAGCTACGGCAGTTGCAAATGCTTCTTAAAGGAGCCAAGCCTGCGAGTGGACTTCTGCGGTGATGGACCTGCTCACTCTGAGCACCAGTGCCGGTTGGGCTGTGCAGGAACTTACAGGGGAACTCTGAGTTGTTGGAGTGAGGGCCACAGTGAGGCTCTCTCCCTGGCACAAGAGCTGGCAGTATCCATTGTTCCTTTGTTGAGCCCTCCCCGCTCTCAATGCGCAGATTCAGCATCACCATAGCAGAAACATCATGAAACTAAATAACAGAGGTAGCTCCGCCCAGAGGATTCCCTGAAACTCTTGCCTCCTCCAACTTGTGGCCCCACCCAAGCCACATCCAGGTGTATCCTCAGGGAGTCAGGTGCTCTTGCTGAGTAGCACCAAGACTCTTCACTGGTGGCAGCTGGCCTTGGTTTCTGGTGTGGCCTTTTGAAGCAACTATAAGCACAGCATCTGTGGATTGCTTGCTGAATCTTAACAGGTGGCCCTGGAGGGGCAGAGGTTTGGGCTAAATTTGGCCTGTAGCTGAACCCCTCTCAGGACTGTGACACTGGACACCTACTTCACAAATCCACACTAATAAGATTGGGAGACAGGAGCTTTGCTTAGTACATAGAAACAGGCATGGAAAGGCAGCCAAAATGGGAAGACAAAGAAACAGAAACTATATGAGAGAACAGACCAGAGATACAGAAATAATGGAGTCAAGCAATCTAACAGATGCAGAGTTCAAAACATTGGTTATACGATGCTTAATCAACTTATGAGAAGTGTAGATGACTTCAGTGAGAACTTCAGCAAAGAAATAAAAAACATAAAAATGGAAATCGAAATTATAAAAGAGAATCAGTCAGAAATGAAGAACACATTATCTGAGATGAGAAATATATTAAATGGGATAAACAAAGTGAATAAAGAAGAGGATCAAATGACCTATATAGAGAATGGGAAAGTCAAGGACACTCAATCAGAATGGCAAGAAAAAAAAAGCCAAAATGGTAATGATAATTTAAGGAGCCTATGGGACACTATTAAAGGTAAAAATATCTGCGTTATCAGGGTACCAAAGGAAAATAAGATGCTGAAGAACTATTTGAAGAAATAATGATGGAAAACTTCCCTAACTTGGTGAAGGAAATAAACATAAAACCCCAGGAAGCTCAGAGAGTCCCAAAAACGAGGAACCCAAAGAGGCCCACACCAAAACACATCATAATTAAAATACCAAAGGTTAAATACAAAAAGAGGATCTTAAAAGCAGCAAAAGAAAAGCAGTTTGTTACCTACAAGCAAGCACCCATAAGACTGGCAGCTGATTTCTCAAAAGAAACTATGTAGGACAGAAGAGCTTGGCAAAAAATATTCGACAGGATATACAACTAAGAATACTTTATCCCGCAAAGCTATCATTTAGAGTTGAAGGGCGGATAAAGAGCTTCCCAGACAAAAATAAGCTAAAAGAATTTATCACCACCAAGCCAGTATTACAGGAAATGTTGGAGGGACTTCTTTAAGAAAAAAAAACATGTATCAAAAACAGGAATAAAGAATGGTAACAACTACATTCCTATCAACAAGTACCTCAAATGGAAAAGTATTAAGTGCTCCAACCAAAAGATATAGTGGCTGAATGGATAAGAAAACAAGATCCCTACATATGCTGTATACAAAAGACTCACTTCGTATTAAAAGACACACACAGACTAAAAGGAAGGGGATGGAAAAAGATATGATCTTGATGGACCTAGAGGTTATTGCATTGAATGAAATAGGTCTGATAGAGAAAGACAAATATTGCATGATTTCACATACATGTGGAATCTAAAGAACAAAATCAACAACAACAAAAACTGAAATAAACTCATAGATACAGAGATAATTTTGATGGATTCTAGATGGGAGGAGAGTTGGGGAGGAAAAATAGAGCAAAGGGATTGAGACGTGCAGGTGAATGGTTACAGAGTAGACATGGGGATGTAGAGTATAGCATGAGGAAGATGATTAATAATGTTGGAATAAATTTGCCGGGGGGAGGGTGCTAGATTTGGTCGGGTGATTGCTTTGCAAATTGTGTGGATCTCTGATCAATATACTGTACAGCTGAGGCTGGTGTGTTGTAGGCCAACTATAATCTGAAAAAAAAAAAAACAAACCTCAATGAATTGTATAGAGTAAATGCAGGAAACAAGTTGTCTATTATATTTCAATAAAGATGGAAAAAAAGAATTCAAATAAATTTCAATAAGATTTGGAGTATCAAACAAAAATATTTCCCATTTATTTCTAACCCTTTTAAAAGAATCTCTTACATAGTCATACAAATATGGAACCAGAAGTAACATTAGCAATCTAGCTTATATGGGGTATTTCTTACTCTTTTTTTGGTAAAAGAACCTGAATTTCCATTTTGGGACTCTGTCTCTCTCCAACTTTCAACCAATGTGGTTTGTGGAGTTGATTCTCTCTTTCTTTGGCTCTGGGGGTGAACACAGAGCTCAGACCTGGATGATTAGCATATTCTATCTCTCTGGCCTCATTGATTGGTTCAAGGATAAGTTCAGGACTCTTGTTTTAAGTGTTAATAGAGATATTTCTTTTTGTCCCTTGACTTGAACCTGGGAGGACATAGCGTTGAAGCTCCCAGTAGCCATGTTGCCCAAATTTGGAGGCTGACAATGAAGTCTCCCTGGAGTAGAGCTGAGCTAAGGAATGCGAAGAGACCAGGTCCTGGTAATAGATTAAGCAGTACATAGAGCCGTTTAACTACTCCTGGGCATTGCAGTTACATGAGGCAAAAAGGAACCCTCCTCCCTCCCCGACACACACACACACACACGCACACACACACACACACACACATTTTCTGAGCCAATTAGATTTGTATTCTCTTCCAGCTGCAACTGAAAGATTCTAACCTCTTCATGTGATAGACAAAGAAACTCAGACTCAGAGAGAGGCAGTGAGTTGACCAAGATCACTCAGTGAATAGATTGATGACAGAGGCAGGACTAGGAACCTCGCCCTGAATCTGTACATTTTCACCCTGGTCTTAGCTGAATGCATATGTAAGCAGTTTTTGAAGCCAAAAGTAGCCTCCTTCAGGTTTGTAGACACTGGTAGAAGAGTGGTTATTGTTAACTACAGGGTTGGGGAGCATTGTAGATGAGAAGAAACATTGACCATCAAAGATATTAGGATATTGAAGGTGAAATAGTATCTTAGAAATAAGTAAACAGTTATTTAGATAAGTCAGGTATGCACTAAAAACAGGGCCATGAATACAGGACAGAGGAAAAATATATAGGTTATTTAATTCTGTCAGGTGTAAATATGACATAATTATCTTGTTCTTTGCAAAATATGGAACACGAAAACATATAAAAATATGGAACACGAAAACATATAAAATGACATAATTATAATGTTCTTTGCACACATTTGAGAGAAAACCAACTAGTATGGTTATTATGAGTAAAAGGCTGCTGAGGCTCCAAATTTATGACAGAATTAGGAGCCCTGTGGAATTTGTCCTGCCCTAACCACCCCCCTGCCACCCAGCTTGCCACCCAGCCAAACACACACATACACACAGATACATACACAGAGAAGTACAGATTATTCTTATAGGAAACTCATTGGAGAACTGAATACACCCAAAGAAAAAATGGAGGACAGTGGGTTTGATTTTATTTAAACATATAAATATATCAAAGTGTGTTTAAGGACCTCTCTGGGTGTGACCACTCTGTTTCTGTTGGTATAAATAAAGTTAACACTACAGATTTGACTTACTTTGCCCAGGCTTCTTCTAACACTTGTAGGACCCAAGACAGAAGTAAAAAGGGAGGCCTAATACCATATTTTAACAATTGAGAAATTATAAATTAAACGGGGCCATCTTGCACACACACATATGGACACCCATTCCATGTATCCGAGTTCTGTCCTCAGCATCCCTGAAAAGAGTCACACTTGTGCCTATGCGCGTGTCTCTTAGAAGCATGGTTTCTCCTCAGTTGGACAGACTGAGGAAGAGGTCTGTGCAGCCTCTAGAAGCAGACTCAGGGAGGAAGATTTTTGGATCCAGTGTACAAGGAAGATGGTCTTGCAGGAGTGGGGCACAGGGCCTGAGGCACCTCTCCTTGACCCATGGCCTCTTAACCCTGAGGAAAGGGGCCTAGTCAGCGCAAGGCCTCCCTTTTGCCTGGGCCTTCGGCAATGCTGGCTTTACCTCCTCTACTCTGCTATTTAGTTTTGTAAGTACTGGTTTTTAGACAGGGAATGCTTAGATGGAGAACACGTAGCAGGGCTTGTGAATTGATTGGAATTGTGGCAATGCTGACAGTCTGCTATAACTAATCCTCTCTCCTGTTTATAAGGGCTACGTAAAAGGGTTGAAAAGGAGTGAGAAAACAGATTGTTGACTTTGATGCTTCTCCTGCTTTTGTTTGTATAATATCTTCTTTTTCTAAAATAGATATTTGTGATTAAATCAGTAGATTGGACAGTGTCCTTCCAAGGTCTTCTTACTCCATTTGTACCTCATCTAACTACCCTGACCATTCACTTCCTTTGACTGCTTCATCCTCACCTTTGAACTCTTTCCTTTCTCTACCATACCGCTCATGTCTATATTTTCTGTGGCATTTGACATTCTTTTGGTGATCTTTGGAATCCATCTTTGAATCATAGCGGTTGCTATAATCTTCTCTGGGCTTGGGATTCTTCTACTCTGTTCCATCACCTCATCACGGTCAAAGAAGTCCCTGGACATCATTCTGCAGCTCCACCCAGGTCTACTAGTTCTAAGCAGCGTTTAGCTTTGTTCAGTTTCCTAGCTGGAGCATGAAATATGGATTTACAGATATAGAAGCATTCACGCACTTGTAGAAAAGGATATTAGGAATCATCTATAAGATTATTTAGGCACCTTTTAGCTCAAATTTTTTATTTTATACAAGAAGAATTTGAGCTCCATTGAGCTCTTGTGACAGTCACATAGCCCACTAGAGACAAGCTGGGCTTGTGCCCAGGCCTTCTGACCTTGACTCTGCAGCCCTTCTCATTCCCCCACAGTGACTCCCACCATCACACAGATTTTCTCTTTGCTTCCAACCCATGATTACTGGAACTAACCTTCCATGTAAGAAAATCCACTTCATCCATTGTATTTCTTGTTTTGTTTCTTCTTTATTAGCTCAAGTTTCTCTTGTACACTTATCCTCATAATGTCTTCTTGTCTATGCATATTAAAACAGATCTATGACTTGGTTCATATTTAATTCTCTTTCCTCTTAATTTCAACCTTCTGGTAATAAAAAAGATAATTTTTTTTTTTAAATTTCAGAAGCCAGTCTGTGAGTCTAGGATGGAGACACAAGAATAGCCCTAGGATGTTCAAGCTGTTTGCTTCTCATTGGCTTCAGAAAGTAGGAACACAATGAAAAAGGTGAATAGATGTTCATTTCTTTATTTCATTCACTAACAATTTAATTAATCATGTACTATAGCCATCTAAGGTCAAGAATGTTTTTGTGTTTCCTTACCCAACACCCTATTGTGTTATGATATTATGATATGCTATTACTAAATCAGTAAATAAATATATGATAAATTCAGTTAATTAACCTAGTTAGTGAATATTATAAAATATGTACAGTCAACATAGTACATCAATTGGTAAACTCATTAGTGAGGCAGTTAGTATAAAGAGAATTAATGTAATTATCAAATTTAGATAGAATGAGAATGGAACAATTAAGACAGGCAATTTTTTTTCTTTTATTACTTGTATAAGTCTGAGATAATAGGTTAGAAAAAACTTTACTGCTCTATATCTCATTTCAAAGTTCTTGGTTACATTTGTTCATAATTTGTGTCTTTGATTAAATACTGAATGAGAAGGCAATCTATTCTTGATATAACGTTTGTTTAATATTAAATCTTTATTCTTTGCTATCCATATCAAAGGGAATCTTGACAGTTACTGAGCACCTGGGTTTTACAGACATTATTTAACTTAATCATCAAAATGACCCTATGCTGTGTGTGTGTGTGTGTGTGTGTGTGTGTCATTACTATCCCCGTTTTAGAGATGTGGAAACTTTAATATGAGTGGTTCACATAAGTTGTGTTGGGTCACAGAACTAAAGAGTGATAGAACTCTTTAGAATTGGGTCTGACTGCTAAGTACATGCTTCATGTATCAAAATAAAGGTTGAGGTGAGTGATACTCTCAGTTAATGGCCTAATAATACTCTTAATTCATTTTACTCTTCTATTAATACTCATTTTACTTCACTGTAAAATCCTCTACTGAGTCTTCTTTGGAAAAGAGAAAAAAACTGGGTATAAATTGGGTGTAATGTTTCCTTCCCAATAGTGTTCAAACTATTATAAATGTTCTTTAAACCAAAGAGTTTTCAGTAAAGTCAATCTTGTGGAATCTTTCTGAAATCTCCACAATAGAAAAGAGCTAAACCTTAAACATGACTCTATCATGTTATTTGTCAAATGGAAACCCTTGAGTGCCTAGCAATAAATATTGCTGATAACATCAATGATAATATCTACTTTATATTAGGCATCATATTTTGTATTTTATATCGTAGTAGTTATACAGCATTGTTTGATTATTTATTAGGTGAAGAATACTATGTTTTGCATAAATCATCTTACATTTATTTTTTTCAATATTCAATGAAATAGAAATATCACCTCCATTTAACCTATAAGGCAATATCTTCAGTGAGGTTAAGTTGCTTAAAATCACATACCAACTTGGTAGAAGAGCATAGAATTGATTTTCTAAATAGGTAATTTTCAAAACAGGAACATTACAACTAACAGACTGTAATTATTTTCCAAAAGACAAGAAATAGTCCCATTGAATGTTCTTTATAAGAATGAAAGCTCAGACAAATTAGCACCTCCTCTTTCCAAAGAATTTCTGAGTATACTTTCTACGTGAAAAGCTCTCTGCCTGCAAAAGACTTTGGAGCATAGTCAGACAGTGACCTTGCTCGAAAAGAGCTTGCAGCCTGCACAGTAGAGATTGGACAAGCACACCACAGTCATGTTGCAGCATAGACAGAACCCATTGGGAGGCTGAGACAGAACACAATGGGAGTCCAAAGGAAGGGTCTTTCTTGACTTTGTAGCTCTCACTGGTAACAAAATAGCAAAAACTTTGAAAAGGAGTTTAAGATTTTTATTAAGTGTTTTTTTCTGGATGAATAAAAAATGTCTCAAGCATTTTACAGGGTAGTTTTCCTAAATCTGGAAAAATACTAGTGATTCTAAAGACAAAGAAAGGAAAAAGGAAATAGGAAAAGATAGAAGAAAAGACGGAATAGTGGGGAACAGTAAGAGATAACAGCTATTGGTCCCAGCTTTAGAAGCAACATAGATAACAGAAAACAACACATACTTGTTTGCTTTCTGAAGAAAATACTCTCAGAATGGCCTGTGAGCATTAGATGGAAGCCTTCATTTCTCCTGCATTAACTTTGAAGAATGACTTAAGAGACGGGACTATCACCTTGGAGAAAAGGACATGATATTTGGAAACTGGGAGCTGAAGATGTTAACAATTGACCTACAATAACCATTTCTACTTTTTTTTTTTTAACTCAACTAACAAATGCCAACTGAAATGTATCTAATTTTGTTCTTGATTCTTTATATTTAAAGTAAAGATTTTAAGTATGATGCTGAAGAGGGAATAAAGTTTTGAGTCTTTAGCTCTTTACCAGAGGTTCTGTGAGAAGCGAGAAGAGAGCATGTTGTTTCAAGGAGAGTCATCTATGAACCTGAAATCTGGGTTGACATCATTAAACTTATACATATGGTTGAGTGTGTATTTCTAAAATCTCTCTATATAACTATCTGTCAATATATAGCAGCCCCTTGAACAGTATGGGGTTTAGGGTTGACCCCTCACAGTCAAAAATCTACGTATAACTTTTGATTTCCCCCAAAACTTTACTAATGGCCTATTGTTGATTGAAAGCCTTACTGTTAACATAAACAGCCGATTAATATGTATTTCGTATGTTATATGTATTATATACTGTATTCTTACAATAAAGTCAGCTAGAGAAAAGAAAATGTTATTGACCCTTTTCCTATTTGGGAAAAAAAGTGCAGCTCATGTAAGAATGTTATGTTTTCTAGGATTTGACATTTTTCAGTGATCAAAATACTGAAAACAGAATGCTATAAATAGAATGATGTCATTGGTTTCCAATGACTATCACTATACTAGAGTGATGCAAAAATAATAATAAAAGCAATATATTTTATGGCAAACTTTGGGGGTAAGGTTAGGACTATAATCCACGAGTTAGGGCAAATGGGAAAAGGGTTAAGAAAATTGTAAGAAAGAGAATAAATATTTACAGAATTTATTGAAAAAGCCACACATAAGTGGACTCATGCAATTCAAACCTGTGTTGTTCAAGGGTCAACTGTACTTTGTATAGATAGATTTAGGGAGTTCCGGAGGCTTATTGATTTTGAATTCCATAACATTCAAGTTAGTGCTATAAATCAACTTGCCTCATTTTTACATGAAAACTTTCCACTTCTAAAAGCTAGAATTTTACAAACTTCTCTGTAGAAAAGCTGATTTGCTTGTGATAGTCATAGCCTTTGGAAGGTGGTCAATCCTTATAATGGCTTCAGTAATGGCTCATTGAGCTTTGACTATTTTGTTGATTCTGTCTTGATTTCACATTTAAAAACATATCCTTTTGTGATTGAAATCTTTGCTGACAGCAGCAACAGCATCATTATGGTTTGGCCTTATTATTTGTATTACAAGGTCTCTATATTGTAGTTAGTTGGGATGAGATTCGGAGGTGGATTTTCAAATCTTTACCTGTCAAAACCCATTGTACCCTATAAACACATTGAGTACAGAATCATGAAAGGTCGCTATTAGCACAGATCCTAAAGCTTGCACAGGTTCGGTGCCATTTTTAAGAAAAAATATACAAAAATATCTTAATTTTGCAATATGCAAAAGCATGCGATCATATGAACATATTGATATGAACATATTGATAAGAACCTTCTTCCTTAGAAGGGCTTGTGGACATGAGAGCTTATTCTTCATTATCAACATAGCAAATTTGCCCCTGGTTAGCACTTGCCACACTAACTTCAAAATGCCTTTTCCTATTTCTTTCCCTCTCACTTAACTCTAAGTCTATGGGGTCAGAGGCCATGTCTTCTTCATCTGTATATATTTAAGATGTTTTAAAAATGCTTGTTAACCTGAACTAAAGTAGAAAGTGCATTAAGAACAGGCAGCCTTGATATTCTCATTCCTTGTCCTGCAAAACTAGGTCAAAAAATCTTAGTAATGTGAAGGATTCCTCGCTCATTAGCCTTATGCTGTTTCTTCTCTTGACAACTTAGGGCATGATCTTTTTCTGTGAGGTGTCATGGGTAAACATTCTCCAGTGATGATTGTCATCACAGTGATTAACAATAATGTAGGAGTCAAATTGCAGGGATAAGGGATACTTGCAAATTGTTTGACACATAAGGAATAACTACGTCTTCGGGCTCTTAGTTGACCTATACTGGTGAAGCTATTAGGAGGAGTGGAATGGAAGAGAAAGAAAGAAGTGATTTACAAAGAACTGGGGTTTGCTTGTGCCTTTTACTAACGCCTGAAAACCTAGAGGATTTCTGGAGATTGGAGCAACTAATTGAATCAGGTCAAAGCAGGAGGGCAGATATGCTGCATATTATCAATAGGCTTGATAAGTTGATCTCATTTTCTGGGTCTTTCATATTTTGATCCATGGAACGATAACCTAGGTAAGAATTCTTAAAGGTGAAAAAAAATTACTTCAAAAAACCAGATTTCTCTCCTTGTTTATTGGTCAACAAGTTATTGAGGGAACAAAGTGAGAGGCAAACCAAGTATACTAATCAAAATACTAGGCTATTTAAAAGGATTCTGAGAATGGAACTTCCTGAAGACATTCCAGCAAAAACATGGAAAGTAAAGATGCTTTTTGTGTAATTAAGACCAGTGTGGACCCCTCTGAATAGATTAAGTTAAACTATAAGTTTTGTTAAAGGGTTCGTGGTATGCAGCTGTATGCATGTAAATAAGATCTTATAGAGATTAAGACATTCGTTGAAAAGTGGAAGTTCTTAATACTTTGATTTAAAGTCTTATATTCACAGATAACATATAGTATTACTTTTTAATTTTACACACTATCTTTGGTTTTGTTTTTTCTTTCTCATACTTCGACTTCTTTGATCTGATTTAATGACCTAAGCACACATAGATCAGATGGAAGTGGTTTTTTTCAAAGCCTAGCTTGGTTGAAATGTGTAGAGAAGAAAAAATTTTTCCTTTATCCTCTCATGTTTAGTAATTAGATACTGCTAATTAAATTGACAAAATATAGCATAACAGAAGAAAAGGCATACAAATTTTATTTGATTGTAATATTTTGATGTTTATGTGCATGGAAACCTTCATAGATAAGATGTGAAAATCTCCCAAAGAGGTGGTTATAGATTAAGGGGCTTACATACCATTTTAACAATTGGTGATTAATTTTCCATTAATCACAGAGAAGTGACAAGAAAAAGGAAAAAGAGATTTGAGCTTTTGAGGGTGATGATTGTGAGAAAGTAAATATACTGGGGAAACTAATGGAAGATCAGAGTAATTTTAGTAAGGTATGTTTGTGCAGACACATTTCAGTAATGACTTTCTGTGATACAGAGGAAGGAGCCCTGTCTGAGAGTCCAGAGATTGATCTCTGGCTGTCCTTTTTCCAACCATATAAAATGAAAAATCACTTTACTTGGGTTGTGTGTGTGTAGGGGTGGTTAGAATAGATTATCATGCTCCAATGTATGTTCTGTGGAACACTAGTCCTGGGAAGAGCTCTTTCAAAATATGGTTCCTTGGACAACTCAGCAAGCAACATCCCTTTTTTGGAGACTCATAAAGCACATTAGGACTGAGAATTGCTGCAGTTAAGAAATCTGCCAAATATAGTTTTATTGAGCATTACCAAAATTATTTGATAACAGAAGAACCCTCCATTTTGCTTTTGTTTCTTTTGAGATAGCAACCTTTAAGTACTCTGGGGAATATAGTTGCATATAAAATACTTTGGAAAAACCTGAATTTGATGATCTCTAAAACACCTTGCAGTTCTTACCTTTTATAATTTTAAAATATAATTTACTTTAGGAAATAATCCATTTGTACATAGTAATGTGTTGAGTACTATACAAAAGGTACACTTGTTTTTTATTAAAGACTTAAAGATATTAATACAGGAAATAAATAATGCACCTGAAAGTATACAACAAAGATTTGGTAATACGAGCAGAAAAGTAAATTCAGCTAATAGGCAAGATATTTTCAATATGTATATAATTAGCATGCAATGGGTGGTTCGAGGAAAGATTTATGAGAGTGTTCTAGCAGGGAGGTGCATGGGCTGTGAGTGGAAATATTCACAGTCACATGGGAGAAGCTGACGTGTGAGGAGAATGGCTGGTAGGGGGGAATTAGGGAGAATCTTAAAGAAAAAATCAACCATTAGATTTTGATATAAAAAAGATGGTAAGACAGCCTTTGAAGATGGAAGGCAAGGCAGCGTACCGGGCAAGAAGCATTCGAATCTGATCGAAGATGTATAGTGCTGAAAGAGGAAGCTCTAAGAGGAGATGGTACATATTTCACTTAGGACAACCTGGTCCTCAGCTAGGGCTTTAATTGTGGTTGCAGAGGTGGAGATGGATGCAGACAGCATGGTGGGACAGATTATGTATGAGACTTAATAGGTAAGGAGTTGACCAGTAATGATCCATTAGGATTGGTCCAAAAGCCAAGTTCCCTGATGCCAGCCAAGGGCTCATCTCGCAAGCAGGTCTTTCTGAAGAGAGCAGCCTTGGACCTACTAGGTTAACATTTTCCTCCAAAGAGAGTATATGAGGCTGCTTTCAATGTAAGTGTGTCTGAGAGTAGAAACTTTATAGGGTGAAATTAGGATGGCTCAAAGTGATTTAAAAAAAAGCAGAGAAAGAAAGTAGTTTTCTATTAGAAATTAACAGAGTGCTTCATGCTGTTTGGCTGGTTTTTAAAATTAGCAGCCCTTGGCTCTTATGGAAATTCTTCATATGCCTTTTTGGTAAAAGTCATGCATAAAAGGAAAGTAAAAATATAGAAAGCTTACTGAATATATGAAAATGTTGATTTCTTAGGAGTTTTCTGTTTTTAGAAGTGTTTTTTTAAGGTGGCAATTTGTCTAGTACAGAGAAATTTAGGACTAGTTATCTACCAAAATCAACTTTGTAGCTTCTCTATTTTCTCAGTTGCTTTTCCCAAGAAGAAATTATTATCAATTGCTTTATATTCCTAGTGTTTTCCCCTCTTGATTGAACACACAGGCACTGTTATTTCTTCATGTCTATTCCCCACTAGATTTAAGTTCCCTTAAAAGAGTGTGCCCAATCGTCGCCATATTTTCCCCAGCACTACAAGCACAGTACCCAGCAATCAAAGAAATATTTAGAAAGTAAATTAAACAAAATTAACAGAATTATATTGGGTATATTTTATAAAAATTAAAAATTGAATTTTTTTATTAATAATTACAAATGTTATTCACTTTTAAATTTCTTATAAGTCATTAGTATATTTAACATCTGACAAAATTTTATGCATGGACAGGAATAGTTGCTATTACTAAATCTATTAAAGACATTTTTTTCTTAATATTTACTCATTTAAACTCTAATACATTGAAACTCATAAATTTTATCACATTTCCTTAAACACTGAATGCTGATTACAAAGTTCGTCAAAATTTGCATACACGTTTCAATAAAATTCTAAGTCCCGGAGGTAAGTTTCTCTTAATGTTTTATTCGCCTTTAAAAAACATATAATTATGGCAATAATTCTAGAAAGTATAAATAAACCCATTTTTAACAATTCTTTTAAAATATCAATACTTTTTTATTATTTGTACATCTTTTTTATTATTATTTTTTATTATTTGTATATCTATTTCTACAGCTAACATTAGTTATAGTTATCTTGTACTTGCCTTTAAAAGAAACAATACACACTATAAGAGCTGAAGTTGCACTTTCTGGGTTGCTGTTTGGTGGGACACAGGACATGGTTGTGTCCTCCATGGTAATTTAAACTTGCACTAAAATTTTTTTTGACTGGGGTCTTGCTTCACTTAAGGTTCACCTGCTATGCATGTGAGACTTGTAAAGCCACACTTTTCTTTGCAAGCTGGTACTACCCCCTGTTGCTCCCCTGTTCAACATTCCTTAGTTCCTGCGTGTTCCTCTGTGGTTCACTATTTACTTCATTATGCCTCATTAGTATTAGAATTTTCACTTTTTTTCTGTTTATGGTTGCTACTAGTAATGGCCTGTTTCTGCATGTTATCAACCTCATTCTGAATGGACTCCTTAGCATGGAGAAGTGTTTAAGGTTTCAGGTTATGCTCCAGATCAGTGGTAATGCTCATCCCAGGGACAGATCTTATTTATTATTCTAACTGCAAAGAGACAGTTATTTAAGGACCTCGAGGGATAGAAACTATGAAAGAGTTTCACAAACTGTTTTACTCCTGATGAAATGCAGTGTGTGGACAGCTTTCAGCTACATTGCTTTCAGCTTGCCGTTTGAAAGTGGGAGCCTCTCTCATTCAAAGACTCCTGCATCTGTTTTGGCAGAGGGACAAGAGCCAGGAGGTTCTACTGGCTCTTTTCAACAACAGGAAAGGCTGTCTTGGTTACTTATTATAACTTTCTTGGTGCTGAGAGGCCAGATTACAGCTGAATGATGAAATCTACTCACCATATCCTTAGGTTTTAATAACATTAGAACTTGCTAGGTAAAGTGCACGCCTTTCATTTTAAATAAAGAAATAAGGCAATAGGCAAGTCAGGAGGGTCTTTAAAGAAAGACTTGGCATTTGCATGAGTCATTTTATTCCTTAATTAAAAAAATAGAGATATTTATTCAAAAGAGTGTTGCTATCTTCGATATATCTGTTTTAGAAACCACATTAAAAACTAATAATAATCTTTATTACAATAAAAAAGACTGTGTTGCATTGCTAGTATCAGAGGAATTCCAGACTCTTAAGGGAGTAGAGGAGTGGGGACTTACTGAGATTTCCCCAGACTTCCTATATTCTGTAAGATTGTCCCCTCCTTTCGTTTTAAAAGGATTTCTGTTAGAGACTTCCAGAGGCTTCTCTCTTTTTTAAAAAATTTATTTATTTTAATTAGTTTCAAGTATACAGTACATTGGTTAGACTTCTATATAGTTCATAAAATGATCCCCCCAATTGCTCCCTCTCTCCCCTGACCCTTCACCTAGCTGATGTATTAATGCTAACTGCATGCCCTATGCCATGCTCCCCATCCCCTTGACCATCCATCAGCTATTAATTTGTACTTCTTTAACCCTTCACCCCATTCTCCCAGCCCCCAAACCCTCCTCTCCTCTGTCCATCATCAAATTGTCCACTATATTTGTGAGTCTGTTTTTGATTAGTTTGTTCTTTTTATTCCTTAGATTCCGCATATAAGTGAAATCGTATAGTGTTTATCTTTCTTTGTCTGACTTAAATACCTTCTAGGTCCATCAAAGCAATATCTTTTTCCATCCCCTTCCTTTTCATATGTAGGGGTCTTGTTTTCTTATCCTTTCAGCCACTCTGTCTTTTGGTTGGAGCACTTAATTCTTTTCCATTTAAGGTACTCATTGATAGGAGTGTAGTTGTTACCATTCTTTATTTTTGTTCTTGATACATGTTTTTTTCCTCTTAAAGAAGTCCCTCCAACATTTCCTGTAATACTGGCTTGGTGGTGATAAATTCTTTT
>NW_006436298.1:37999573-38030090 GCF_000325575.1 Pteropus alecto
ATCATTATTTCTTCAAACAGCTGTTCAACATCTTGATTTTCTTCAGTTACGCCAATCAGATGGATATTTGGACCCTTAATAGTGTCCCATATCCTCCTTAAACTATTTTTATAGTCTTGGCATCTTTTTTCTTACCATTCTGATGGAATATTCTTGGCTTTCCTGTCTTCTAGATAGGGCATTTGATCCTTTTCTTTATTCACTTCATTTATTTCTTTGTTTATTCCATTGAATATAATTCTCATCTCAGATGTATTTTTCATTTCAGATTAGTTTTCTTTTACAATTTCCATTTCCATTTTTATGTTTTTTTTAATTTCTTTTTTGAAGTTTTCTACACTTCCCAAAAGTTCATTGAGCATCTTTATAACCAGTGTTTTGAACTCTGCATCTGTTAGATTACTTGATTCCATTATATCTGGAACTCTGTTCTGTTCTCCATATGGTTTCTGCTTCTTTGTCTTCCCATTTTGACTTCTTTTCTGTGTCTGTTTGTATGTACTAAGCAAAGCTCCTAAGTCTCCCGGTCTTATTAGTGTGGATTTGTGAAGTAGGTGTCCAGTGTCACAGTCCTGAGAGGGATTCAGCTGCAGGCTAAACTTAGCCCAAGCCTCTACCCCTTCCGGGCCACCAGTTAAGATTCAGCAAGCAATCCACAGATGCTGTGCTTATAGTTGCCTCAAAAGGCCACATTAGAAACCGAGGCCAGCTGCCACTAGTGTGAGTTTAGGTGCTGCCAGCAACGGGCATCTGACTCACTGAGGATATACCTGGATGTGGCTTTGGTGGGACTACAAGTTAGGGGAGGCAGGGTTTCAGGGAATCCTCTGAGCAGAGCTATCTCTGTTATCCAGTTTGATGACTTCTAGGCTATGGCAGCGCTGTCTCCTTGCACTGGTAGTGGGGCGGGCTCAACAGGGAACAATGGATAATGGTGGCACTTCTGTACAGAGCAAGTCTCACCTCAGAGCTCACTCCAACAATATCTCCCTGTAAGTCCCTGGTACCCCCTGCATGCAGCTGAATTGATACTGGTGCTCAGAGCAAGCGAGTCCATCACTGCAAAAATCCACTCAGGGATGCGGCCCCTTTAAGACTCTTCTTCTGCTGCTGCTGCCACAGTCAGAGGCTTCTCTTAACTTCCTATTTCACTCATTATTTTATCCCTTTGTTCATTGATTCAATCAGTCATTATATAACCAAATTTTATACCCTAGAATCTAGGTGCTAGACATAGTACTAATAAAAGAACAAAATGTAATTGTATTTGAAACAAACTTTCTTGCAAAGGTTTCTCATCAGTAGGAAGAGGGGATTAAAAAGCTTGTGTCTGTATTACTGAGTTTGGGACACAGAATGAATCTCGTCGTGCGGCCTCCAGATTTAAGAGGCAGAACAGAACCTGGGGTGAAACAGAGGAGCTATGTACCATCAGCAGCATTACAACAGACACCATTCACTCTATGATTATTTTACTCCAATTACCAGAAATATTGACTAGCGTGGGACTGGCTTTAGGATAATAAAGAATATAATTAATTAAAGTTAGAATACTTTTATAAATTTGTACATTGTCAGTATGGCAAACTTGTTTTCTTATGTCCAGAGATACTTTTCACAAATTAGATAAACAAATAGTTAAGAAAACACAAGAATTAATTACCATAGAAAGATTATGATGTTTTATTGTCTTCTCTGAAGAGTATCTGTTATATATACTCTCTTCAATCTTTAATAACTCAAGCAAACCATAGACTGAATTGTCTTGTATTAATAATTAATGATGTTAACAGATGTGTTACATGGAAGATGTGTGGGAACATAGGACAATATACTGTTATCACTATCTATCAGGGTGGGAGCCATAATCAGTTTAATTATAGTATAATCTGCTTTGAGTCTTAGTGGAGAATCACCTTAATTTCAGGCCTAGCTACATCATTTGTGAGGCATTTTATCATTTGAGCCAGAACAAAATAAAGATATGGGGCCTCTCTGAAAACAGAGGAAAAAAATACGATTAATAAATATATGAATAAAATAAAATTCTAAGTAAAAAAATTAAAAATTTAAATTATTAACATGAATTTTATAATTTATCTTTACATCGTGCAATGCTAGTTTTAAATACAAACCTAAGAGCCTTTAACTCAGAGGCGGAATTGCTGACATTACACAATTTGCATTTTGCAGTTCAAACATGCATATGTATGCCAGTAATTAGTTCTGGCATTTGAATGGGTTTTACAATTTATGGAGACCTTTATGTTAGTTTGTATATAAATTAAGATATTAGCTACTATCATTGTTTTATGGATGATCCAACAGAGGCTCAGAGAAAGTATTACATGCTTGCTGCATCTATCAAGATAGAGAATCTTATTTAAGGCAATCTATTCTGTTTATGCGGTTTCTACCTGTTAAATTGTATTGCTAGCATAAAGCTTGAAATCTATAAAACTGCAGTTAGTTTTCCTTTATTCAGCATTTAATCAGATCATCTTTTCTGTGTGGAGTAAGAGGCTTTGGGATTTCTCTGATGAGCTCAGTAGTGCAGTGTGTAAGGGTGTTGTGCACCCCATATTCTAGCTCTGCCCCCCAAGCTGCAAAGCCTAGGACAAGTCATTTAACTTGGGGATAATAATAGCGCCTAACTCACAGAATTTTTATGAAGATTAAATGAGGTACCACATGTGAAGCATTTAGAACTGTGCCTGGCTGTGGTATACAATCAGCATAGAAAAGCTATTGTTATTATTCTTTGCTTTTTTTTTTCCATTGTTGCTCATTAGCATTTATAGTGTAGAAGGAAGATTAGGAAGAGGAAAACAAACCTTACATTTGTTAGTTTTTATATACTTCCCAGAAATCTGGTGAAAATTTAATTTTGGAACTAATTGACATAAAAAAAATAAGACCATTTTTTAATAGTTAAACACTGCATTTTATTGGTTGAAACTCCATGGGCCAGTCAGTTTCATTTGTTCCAAGGTCTCCAATTATATCTCAGTTCTTCCAGTAGCTAGTTTGTCTCTCCAGAGTAGAAGCATTAGCCTCCTCTGGCCCCTGAGTGGTAGAAAGATCACAAAGTGCACGTCAGTGAAAACCTCTCATCCCTGGGAAGAAAACAGGCCTTTAGGTCTCAGCCTTAGAGTGAATAGTTAAGCTGCCCCATCCAATTTGGGAGATTTAGAAAAAGACCCAAGCCAAAAAGAAAAAAAAAAAAATCTCTTAACCTGGAATCATAAATTCTAAAATCCACCTTCAGAGATAGGTTATTGCCTTAAAGCTCCTATTTTATAATGTGGACACTCCAGGGAGCTGTGCCACTTTTAAGCTGCTAATCTACCTTTCAAAGCCTGGAGTTTCTCAGCTTTCTTTCAAGCTGAAAGGGTTTTGGAGGTTAGTATGGTGAATGGGTTGGAGCAATTGGTAAGGAGCAAAATAGGAAAACGACAGAAGGGGAGTAGAAGATAGGTTTTATCCTGCAGGAAGAGAATTGATGAGGGGGAAAGATTGATGGGCAGGAGTCAGGGACCTGGGTCTGCTCCTGTATTTGCTGCCAAGTCACTGAGCAGCCATGGCAGGCCACAGAGCTAACTCCTTGAAGACCGGGGCTATATTTGATGATATTCTGTTGATTCCCTGTCCCCACTGTGTTTAGTCTGTTAGCTGGTACCTCTCAGTTCTTAAGTGAAGAACAAGAGATAAATCTGGAGGAAAGGTGAACACTTTCAAACCTCCCCACATATTCTAGAAGGTTTACTTTGCATGCTGTCTACTTTATTCATTAGCAACCCCAGCATATTAATCATAGATGTTTTAAATTCCTGGTCTGATAATTCCAACATCCCTGTTATGTCTGGGTCTGATACTTGCTTTGTCTCTTCAAATTGTGTTTCTGTCTTCTGGTATGCCCTGTTGTTTTTTCTTGGTAGCTGAATTGCTGTGCTGGGTAAAAGGAGCTTCTATAAATAGGCCTTCAGTTACGTGGTGGTAAGGCATGAGAAAAGGGGAAGTGTTCTGTAATTCTACAATTAGGTCTCAGCCTTTGGTGAGCTTCTTCCTCTGGGCTGTGAACTTCATAGATGTTTCTCAGGTTTTTTTTTTCTTTTTTTTCCTCCTCTCTTAGGTGAGCTAGAATGGTTACAGGGGGCTGGAGCTGAGTTCTTATTTCCCTTCCGCTAAGTCAGTTAAACTCTGATAATAACTCAGCAGGTTAGGCTCCGGAATTTCTCCTGAGAACAGACCTTGTTAAGAACAGAGTGCTCTGGTGTATTTCAAAATGGTTTCTTTTCCCCTTCTCCTATCGGAAACACAAGGGATCCGATACTCACTATGAAAAACAGATTGTGCTGCTGGAGGTAAAACTCACAAAAATGTGAGGACCTTCCTCTGACTGAGTCCCCTCTGGAGTGTCCACACTGCGCCTGAAGCAATTAGTTCATCACAGTTCGGGTTTTCTTGCTCCTGCACTGGTTCCCATGGAGGTTTCTGCTCTGGTGCCTTGTGATTCTCTGTATTTGCCTGTCTCCTCGATTTGGGGGGCACTAGTTTGCTCTATGACCTCAATTCTCTTACAGACCTAAGAAGAGTTGTTGATTTTTCAGATTATTCAGTTTAGAATTTGTTGAGACAGAGTGGTAACTCCAAACTTTCTACATGTAGGACTGGAAACCTGAAGTCTAGAAGGTTCCCTTTGACATACCTAGTGTCTATTGATCCTTAAGTACGGCCTTGTATTTACAAGGCTGTATTTGCTACTGCACTGGCGCAGATGGGCAGAAGTGCAGAGTAGACAGTCAATAGTCCTGAGGCCTGTGGGTAGCTGTAAAAATGTTCTCAGCATGAAAGCTTGGTGGTTGGCCGCCCAGGACTGGGTCCAGCTTGGCTTTTGGTGCTCACATGGACTTCTCAGGCAACATCCCACACCGATCCTCAGTACAAGACAGGGAAGGGCTAGTACAGGTACATAACCTGATAAAACCTTTGCTTGGGCATATTCCACCCAGTTTTCCCAGGATCACCTCTTCTTTTTGCCAACACAACTACCCAAGCTCCCTCTCTTTATTCTTTTCCTTAAAATTTTGCCTTTTAGAGTATTCCTTCATGGTCCATTAAAACTGGAGCTGAGATTATTACCAATCAAAAATCCAATTTCCCCTTTTCCTTTCTTAGAGGCAGAAAGGATACAGTCTTCAATCATTGCAAAGGGGAAGGGTGAGTGACTTATTACATTTTAGGCCATCTCTCTATGAGTTCAGTTCTTCCAGTAAGGTGGGAGGTAGGGGGAGAAGATTTTTAAATATTCATAATAAAGTGATTGAAATTAAAAATCTTATTACTCACTACCTAAGGAGTCATAAAAATCAAGAAACAATAGGTTATTAAAATATTTGTTGAGAATTATTGCTCAAAGACTCTTTCGTACTTCTGATATCCTCTCTATAAGCTAAGGATAATTTCTACTTCCAAAGAGTTGATAGAGGGGGAAAGAGGCTGCAATTCTCAGATATCCAGAATATTTTACCTATATTTAGTTCAGTAAACATTTATTAAACAACATTAAAGCTAGACTGTGCTGGAGAATTAGAAAATTCTGAGATAAATAGAATATAGTTCTTGTCCTGAAGAAATTTATAGCCTATAAGGTAAAACAGACTTAAAATGCAAGCAACATAGAGACTATGGAATAGAGGTGGAAAACATTATACCTTTGTGAATAAAGAAGGATACTATGAAAGGAAGTGGCAGCCGAAGGACTGAAGGATGGACAAGATTTTGACAACTAGAAATATATTTTTCTACTTAGGAGACATCGTGGTTGTTTCCCCAATGTTGATCCCGCGTATCTTCTGTTGGGTCACAGCAATGTAGTTGAAAGGGATGAACCCCACCTCTGCTCCCTGGATATGCTCTGATCGCTCTAATCTAGTTAGTGGAACCCTGCTCTTTTTACATTGTAATAAATGCAGGTAACTGAGACTTTAAGCATTTTGCTAGAGCACGGACATCAGTTGAATTTGCTTAAATCTCAGGCACTTTTTTCTAGAATTCCATGACATTTAAGCTTCCTTCTAGTATGTCCTTCATGTATTTCCTTTATATTGGTAGTTACTGTGTGTATTGATGTGAAGCAGGGAACTACAGACTCCTCCATGAGTGAAGCAAACCTAAGGACAAAGCTAATACAGAGAAGGGCATACAGCAGGGAGAAAGGCAGAAAAATGGAAACTTAATACTCATCTAATTCATATATGAAACTTGAAATACTTCAATTTCTTATAGTCACATGAACTTACAGTCACTTAAACATTTAGACCAGTTCAAATTAGGATTTCTGTACCTGAAACTGAAAGTATTATAACTTATACGAGATGGAGGAGGGGGTGGGTATTTTAGGAAAGCATAGTTGAGGCTCCAGAAACATCATAATAACCAAAGATTAAGAGATGAGCCGTGCCATAATTCGGGGCACAAGAGTCATGAATGACAGCCTAAATATGGGAATTAGAATTTTACAGCTGAACGGAAATGTAAAGATCATTGGTTCAGCACCTTCTTTTGTCATATGAGGAGAGGAAGGATCACACGTCTCATGACATTTTTAGGTTGGAGCTGGATAGTGGCAAAGTTGGTAATAAGAGTTGCTGATCTGTTTCCTTGTTCCCTAGAGCCCATTTGCTTTCTCACTTCCTGCATGATCAGAGTGCCTGGACTCCAGACCATCTAACTGCCTAGTAGATAGTTCTTCCTCAATGTCTCACAATCTTTGTCAAACTCAACTAGGATAAGATAGAGCTCATAACTTTTGTCCAAACATTTGTTTCTCTCCCTACATATCCTGTCTTCAGTTGCTCAAAATTGAAATGTGATTTTTACCTTCACATCTCAAAGTTCTTACGTGACCCACTTACGTACTTCCCATTAACATCTATATCCTGATAACCCCCAAATTTATAGTCTTAAATGATTTTTAGACTTCAGTGTACATATTTCATCTGTACATTTTCACTGGAAAGTCCTTGAAGTATATCACGCTAAACATGTCCCAAATTCAACAAATACCTCCTCGTTCCCAAAAAGCAATATAGCAGACAAGTAGGGCCACTTGTCAGATTCATTCTTAATACCTTCTCTTTTAAACAACTCCTCCATTCCCATTATCCATTTGGTCAATACTATTTCTTTTAAGTCTTTATAAAGCTTTCCCTTTTCCCCACCCACTACTATTGCCTTTATTGAAGACATCAACATTTGTTAATCAGAAATAAGAACAGTTGGTTTCCTTGCCTCTAATCTTGCATTACTTTCAGTCTATTCCGCTGTCTCCCAACTGTCAGTGATCTTTTCAAAATGGATATTTTAGATGACATTGTAGTGGTTCTGGATACTGATCTCCCCTGCCCCTGATGTCATTTGCTTGGCCGTTTGTGTATTTGTTTGTAACCTTCACAAGCTCTGGTGTCGCTACTCAGATTTCCACCCCTGTGTTTTTTTATCTTTTAGCTTGGCTACCCAGGGTTCAGCATAAGCTGCTATTGGTCAAGATCATGTTTGTGTCACCTTAGCCAGTTAGATTTTTAGCCTTCACTGGTGTTTGTGGCTTTCCACCCCTGTGACCCATCTTCTTGGATACACACACCAGAGGTAGAACTTTTATGACATGGAACTGATTGGGCGTGGGTGGGAGTGGAATTAGTCTTGACACAAATGACAGACTGTCACTATTCTTATTGGAGTTTAATAGATTCTTGAATGAATGTTTCCCCATTTACTATATGCCATTAGACAATTTCTAAATCCTCTAAAGAATTTTCGAAGATTCCATAGGAATTTCCATATATACAATCATGTTGCCTGCAAATAAATGCAATTTTGTGTCTTTCCTTCCAATCTGAATAACTTTATTTCTTTTATTTGCTTTATTACATTGGCTGGAACCTCCAATACAATGTTGACTAGAAGTGGTGAAAGCAGATTAACCTGTTTCTTAGTGAATCTTAGCAGAATGTATTCAGAATTAGTGAGCTTCGGTAGCTTGAATCTTTCAAGTAATTTGTCCATTTCACCTAAATTATTGAATTTATTGGCATAAAATAATTCATAGTATATCCTTATTATTTTTATGTCTGTAAAATCTATAGTGATGTCACCTTTCTTATTCCTGATCTTGGTAATTTTTTTTTTCTATATCAGTCAGGCTAGAGTTTTATTAATTCTATTGATCTCAAAGAACCAAGGTTTTGTTTCATTGATTTCTCTATTGTTTGCTATATTCTATTCAATTTATTTCCACTCTAATCTTTATGATTTCTTTTCTTTTGCTTATTTTATGTTTAACTTGCTCTTCTTTTTCTAGCTTTTTAATATGAAAGCAGTGACAATTGATCTAAATTTTTTTTTAATGTAGGCATTTAGTGCTATAATTTCTAAGTACTGCTTTATAACATTCACTGTTTTTGAAATGTGTTTTCATTTTCTTTTAGTTAAAATAACTTATAATTTCCTTTAAGTCATAGGTTATTTAGGTATGTTACTTAGTTTCCAATTATTTTGGGATTTCTCAAATATTTTTCTGTTGTTGATTTCTAACTCGATTTCATTGTTGTAAGAAAACATACTGTGTATGATTTGAACACTGATAACTATATTGAAGGTTGTCTCATTGCCCAGAATATGGTCTACTTTTGTAAATGTTCCATGTGCTCTTGAAAAGAATGTGTATTTTGTTGTCATTGGGTATTGTGATCTGTAAATGTCAAGTAGGTCTAGTTGGTTTATAGTGTTCAAATTTTCTATGTCTTTACTAAGTTTCTGTCTACTTGTCGAATAAATTATTATGAAGTAGGTGTTGATATCTCTAACTATAATTATGGCTTTATCTGCTTATCTTTGCAATTTTACCTATTTTTGCTTTGTGTATTTTGCAACTGTTAATCTGTGCATGAATATTTAGGATTATTATTCTCTCTTGATGATTTGATCTTTTTATCATTATAAAATAATGCTCTTTTTTCCTGGTAATATTTATTTGCTTTAAAATATATTTTGTCTGATATTAATATAGACAATTTTGCTTTTTTTGATGAGAATTCACATGCTATATATATTTTATTCCTTTTACTTTTAACAAATTTGTATCTTGTTCAGTCTTCTAGCTTCATGAACATGTGGAATACAGTTATAGTTATGTGTAGCTATCCTTGTTTATTATTGCTATAATTTCTATTATTTCTGGATTAGTTTTATTTTTTTCTCCTAATTATGTTATATTTTTCTGCTTCTTTGCATGTCTAGTATTTTTTAAATGGATACCAGACTTAGTGAGTTTTATCTTGTTAGGTGTTTTGTAATTCTTATTTTCTTATAGATATTTTTTAACTTTGTTCTGTGATATAGTTTAGTTACTTGGAAACAATTTGATCATTTTAAGTCTTGCTTTAAAGCTTTGTTAGGTAGGATAAGAGCAGCATTTGAGAGAAAATATCCTCTTACTACTGAGATAAAATCCTCCCAGTAAAATCCTTCCTGATGTGTTATCTATGATGAGATTTTTCACTCTGGCTAATGGCAGTAGACATTATTTCTATTTCTGTTTAAGATGCATGCATTCTTTTTTTTATCTTTTCAGGTGGTTATTTTTTTTTCTTGAACTTGGATTGTTTCCCTTATGTGCATGTACTGATTAGTGCTTACTTGAATTCTCGAAGGGGACCCTGCCAATTTCTAAAGTTTTCTGTCTGTACAACTTACTCCTCTCTGATACTCTACCCTGCAAGCTATAACTAGCTTGCCTCACTAAACTCCCAACTTTATCTCCTCAGCTAAGGAGACTGCTAGGCTCTGCCTGGGTTCCTCTTCTCTGTCATCTGGGTTCTCCAAGAAGAAGATACTGAGACAGAGCTAAGATTACTAGAGGTTTATTAGGGGGTATAACTGCAAATGATAAAAATGAGGAAGAAGCGGGATTGTATAGCTAAGACTTTAGACCTCATGAAGATATGAAAACTATGAATAAAAAGGGGAATTGAAGAGAAATTGGGCAGGTAGAACTATAGACCACAACATGGAGCTGATAAAGTCTCAGCCAATTCAACAGGAAGCTCTAGAGCAAAGACTGCTTGGTAGAGGAGACTTACATTTGGAAGAAATGGCCAGACCTGCTCTCTCACTGTGCGCAAGCAGGCTGCTTGGGAAGAACATGGCCTTAGTTAAAAAGTTGAAGCAGATCCTGAAGGTTCTGAGAACTGTAGGACTTGAAGATAAACAGGAAGTTCTTTTTCTAAGAGAGATCAAAACAGCACACCTCTACAGCTGCTGGTTACATTCTACAGAAGTAATTATAGCCTTTCTTAGTGAATAAATACCACTTAACCCAAATCTGTACTTTAAGTTATAACATTTGTTCTTTGTTGATTAAGCCAATTAACACCCAGTAAAGATTTGTTGAGTACCTAGGACATGCTCAACACTGTTCTTGGAACTGGGAGTATAGCATTGAATAGATATTATACCTACTTTCATGGCTCTTATATTGCAATGGGGATACATTCAGTTGAGCCATGAAGTTAATAACTTTAGATATTATACAAAGTATGATACCAAACTTGAACTCTCTGAGGACTTAAGGTTATTAAGCCTGCCCAGCAGAAGAGATCCATGGGCAGGCTCCCAAAGACTGCTGACAGGAAATACACATGATATTTTCCTCTCTTATTCTGTTGTTTCAAGGCTAGAACAGAAGATTTGCCTCTGGAAAAATAGCTAGCTCATGGGCAACCCAGGGGCTCTCTTCCTGGAGAGTGAAGAAAGGCATTTGACCCCCTCTGAGTCTGTACTTTTAGTCTTGGAACAAAAGTCTAAATCCTGTTCCACAGGTTATGACTTAACAAGGGCCAAATGCCAATATGTTAAGAGCTCAACTTGGGCTCAGGACACATTCTTTGATATGCACTCATTTTATATCATTTTATAACATCAAGCTGCCAATGGTTGTAATTCCATTCCAAAAGTGAAAATTCAATCACTTCTTATCTCCCTGTCCTAATCACATACACATAAAGTCTGTGGTTTAATAAAATTGTTCCTATTTGCTTTTTAAAGAACCACTATAGAGAGACTAACAAATAATCTAGGTGATAAAAACTTCTAAAAATGTATAATATGAAAAAGGGCTTCGTAATTTAATGTTATCATTAATTGTCTCATTCACTTACTACAAAGTAAGGCACAAATCAAATTCGTTATTTGAGAGGACATATGTAGTTCTTTAGAAATGAGAAGCTATTTTCAGAAACTAAATGTGTAGGATGAAAATCAGCTTTTGAGGGATAGGATAATTTGGGAAATAATTTCCGCTGGTAATAATTAATCAAGTTTAACATTCAAGACTTCCTCTTTAGAAGTCTTAAGATTTTTTTCACTGATTTCACTAATTTATCTGGAAAAAGATGTCAGTAGATAATAAATACTTTAGCAATGCAGTTTTCTATCAAAATCTAATTGCATTTCTTTCGTGGACAGATGGAATTTAGTTTGACACCACTTGAGTGCTGAAGACGGTCTAGGCTCTGCAAAGGGGCCAGTGCTCTAAGATCCTAACATCCAGTAGAATCGGGAATAGATTAGGGGCTGGAAAGACCTCCCACTCCTTCCCCAAGCCCAAATCAACAATGCAAATATTGATTTGCACCTTTTAAATACAGAATTGTAGTTAAATATGCAGAAAAAGGCTGAGACCCTGAACCTCAAACCTATGAGGAAATTTTTGTCCCCAAATAAATTGATGAGACAAAGAAATATATTCTCTTCTGACCTCCTTGTAGTTTGACATGATCTATATTATTTTAGTATATTAATTTTTGAGGATAACAGATTTCAGATTATTATTATTTTTAGGTATTTAGTAGAAAGACAACCTTTTATTATATTAATTTAATAAAATACAGCAAATCCTGGCTGCTTTATAAATTCCACTAGCCAGAGCACATAATAAGAGACTAACTTAGTGTAGATGGCGTGGGTCAGTTGGGAAGTTTTTATTGAGGAACAGATAACTTCAAATAGGAGTTAGGGCAGGGAGTTGAGAGCAGTTCAGGTAGAGAGAACACTTTTAGATCTCAAACAATAGAAAAATGTAATATTTCTCATATTTTTTAGGAATTAAATAAAGACAGCATAGGTGCGAATGAAGAGAATAGTGCAAAGTGAAAGTTCAAGGTGAAGCTAGAAAGGAAAGCAGGAAGTGTGAACCAGACTAACTAAAACTTTGGCTTGACTCTCCTACCATAAAATCCGTCTGCCTGTCTCTGTCTCTCTCTGTCTCTGTCTCTGTCTTTCTCTATCATTTATTCATGTTTATTTGTTTGTTTTTAATTGTTTGGATCCAGTCTCTATTCTGAGCACTTGATATATATTAACTTATTTCCCATAACAACAATCTAATAAAATAGATGATATTATTTTTCCCATTTTATAGATAAGGAAACTTAGGTTAGAAAGGTTAAATAACTTGTTCAAAGTTACATGTCTACTGAGTGGTAGAGCCAAGTTTCTGATCTAGAACTATACCTTCTTCCCAAGAACACTAAAGGATTTTAAGTGGAGGAGAGATGCTATCTGTCCTATTTTTAAGAGACTGCTTTACCCAGAATGTGGAGAGGGAATCTGTAAGAGCAGGTAGACCAGTGAGGCTTCTATTGTAATATTCTAAATGAGAAACAATGGTGCCTTGAAGTATGGAAGTGACTGAGGATATGGAGAAATGAGATTAATTAAGAGATGCTGAGGATTTACACTTGACAGGACCTGATGATTAGAGGTGTCAAGGATGATACTCATAATACTGGCAAGCGCAAGTAGGAAGGTGGTGGTGCCATTTAATCAATTGGGCACACTAAAAAAGGAGCATATTTGAAGAGAAAGATGATAAGTTCAGTTTTTCATGTGCTGAGTTTGGAAGTGGAATATGGTATAGGTATTTTATTTAATAGCTGGGCCTAAAACAGGTGGGTAAAGTCTGAGCTGGTAGATGAACTTGGGATTCAGCCTCTTATAGATAGTATAGATATTAATTAAAGCCATAAGAAGAGAGAAAATTGCTTAAAGAGAGAGTAGACTGAGAAGGAAAGAACGCTGAAGAATGAAGAATTAAATGGAAAACAAAAACAAACCTATTTATACCTTTGATGAATCTACAGAGTTGCCTTATTGTGCTGTAATATATTTTCTAAATTATGAAATAGTGACTGCAGTTTGTGAGAACCAGGCTTCTAATTAGAATATTAATTTAAACCTTGGATCCATGGTATCTTAACAAACAAATAAGTATCAGTGATGCTTCCTGTGGTCATGTACAGAATGCCTCAGAAGCTGGTCTTAACTATGATGCTTCCTGTCACCCTAGAATAAGGATAATTGTGCACTGTGCTCTGGAGTGTAAAGAGCACTCCAGATGGATGGTAAAGACAGATCATTAGAGATTAATACCCCGCATCGCAAAGACAAGATACTTTTGTTTCTTTTACTTGTTTGTTTTTCTTTATTTTATAATAAAAGCTTCCTCTTCTCTGGAAAATGTCTTCTCATTCCAAATGTGAAATTTTGTGTGCCAGGAAACAATGTATTTAGTGCCTTCTTTCAGATTCATTGTGTTGAGTACACACATGTTAAGAGATAGGAGATTTGAGAAGAGAAGAGACCAGATGGTTATGGTCTAGCATATTAAGTAGTATTCCATATAGATACTCAGCAGATGATTGATAAATACGTACAGATTTGCCTGACAGATAAGAAGATATAAGTTTTGTGTGTTTATATATTACATTCACCATTCAATCATTAACCCACTCATCATCACTTATTAATCCTTTCAGTGAAAATCTACTACGTTATACATACTTGTCTTTTGAGCTTTACTTATGCTCAGATATGATGCATTTGTAAGACACCTAAATAGAAATAAAGCTTGAATAATGTGTTTAAACATACACCCAACTGTAGTGCTAAAGTGACAAAGATAAACAGTTGGCAAAGATATGGTACAAATACTTTAAATAACTGTCAGTATCTACTGAAGTGGAACATATGCATTCTCTATGATGTATCTGTTATGTTGGATATCAACAGAAATGAGCACATGTGTTCACCAAAATATATGTACTACAAAAGGTATAGCAGCACTATTCATCATAGCCATAAAATGTCCATCAATACTTAAAAGGAAACTAGAATGCTACATGACAATGAGAACGAACACTACAATTATACTCATAGACAATTATTTTTTTTGACAAAGGCATCAAGATATTTTAATGGGGAGAATATTCTTTTTGACAAATGGTGATAGAACAACTAGGTATTAAAAACTGAGTATTGGAAAAGACCTTATACAATTCACAAAAAATAATTTCAGATTGATCATAGACCTAAACATGAAATCCAAAACTATAAAGCTTCTAGAATCAAAAAAGGGAGAATATCTTTATGTCTTTGTTGTAGGAAGATTTTTCTTACATACACAAAAAACACTAACCATAAAATAAATGGTAAATTGGACTTAAAATTATAATCTGTGCTTTAAAAAAAAAAACACTTTTAAGAAAATGAAAAAGTAAGTCAGAGTGGGAGAAAATATTCAGTCTAAATATCTGACAAGAGACTTATATCCAGAAATATAAAGAATTCCTACAAATCAATAACTAAAAATGTGAACCACCTAATTTAAAAATGGGCAAGAGACTTCAACATACATTTTGTGAAACAAAATATAAGCTTGCAAAAAGGTACCCAACATCATTAATCATATTGGAGATGCAAATTAAAACCACAACGAGATATCGCTTCATACCCACTAGAATGGCTAAAGTTAAAAAGATTGATGATACTAGATGTAGGTGAGGACATGAAGCAACTGGAATGCTCATACATTGTTGGTGGGAATGCAAAATGATACAGCTACTTGGGAATACAGTTTGGCAGTTTCTAATAAAACCTAAATGTATATCTCATTTCTTTCTTTATAAAATTGGCTAGGAGTTCCAGTACTCTACCAGACTGATGTTATGATTATGGCCTGCCTTGTAGTGTTTTAGATCTTAAGGGAAAACATCTAAAACTTCTTCATTAAGTTGAATTTTGATTGTATATTTTTGGATATATTCTTTACCAATTTAAAGGTGTTCCCTTGTAACCTTACTTTGCTGAGACTTTTTATCATTCTTAAAACTTGAATGAATGTTATCTACTATGCATTCTAAATCAAAGTAATCATAGGATTTTCTCCTCTTATCTTTCAAAATGGTGACTTATATAAAAAGATTTGCCCAAGTTCAACTCTCTTTGCATTCCTGAAATAAAACTACCTTGATCATAACATATTACTATTTTTAATTAACAGGATTTTATTCATAGCTAATATTTTATTTATTATATTCGTATTTCTATTTATGAGTGAAATAAGGAATTTGAAGAAAATTTGAAGGAAAAGATAAATTTATTATTTGCAAATGATATTGTGTACTGAAAACAACTAATAAATCAACACAAAGTAAGAGAGTTTGGCAGGGTCACTGAATATAAGATTTTCCTATAAAAATAAAAAAATTATGCCAAAATAACCATCTATCAAATATATTAATTATTGTATTCATAATAGTATCAAAACCATTAAATATATTGGAATTCGCTTTGAAAAACACAATAACTATGCAGAAACTTAAAAAACTCTAATATAAAAATCTAAAGAGTGAAGACATACTCTGTATTCTTTGATAAGACAAATTAATATAATGTCTATTTTTTCTCAATTACTCTATAAATTCAAAACAGTCCATCAAAATTTCAGTTGCAGCTATTAAGGAATTTGATAAACTTACTCTGAAATTCATTTGCAAATTGCTAACTTCATTATTAAAAAGAAGAAAACTATAAGGAGTAACTAGGCCTACCAGATATTATTGTTTCAAAGCTTTAGCAATAAAATATTACAGTGTTGGTACAAGAGGAGACACACAGACTGAGAGAAGAGCACAGAGAATTCAGATTCACAACTCAATTTTCAGGGCTGAGCTCCTCCAGCCTGAGTTTGCTCTGATCTGGTTCTTCCTCCAGGAGCTGCTTCTCTACTCCCCCCAACTCCCCACATGTGTCCACACTGTTCTCATGTGATTTCCTGGGCTAGACATCAACAGCTTCTCTATTTCTAACTCCCCCTGCCTGTGAACTCTTGCTTAGCGATATCTAAAGTGAGGCTTTGTTTCCCTCTAATAAGCTCTTAACCCAGGAGCAGCACTGCTGTCTCACCTGGATGCTTATAAATATAGTGATCTATGAGAGAGAGAGTACAGCACACGTCAGAACTATTCTGCCCCAAAGACTAGGGAGCTGGGGCATTATCTACCAGCCCCATCCATCATTGGACAGAACTGCTCCTCCAGCCTCCTCTTCTCTCACACTTCTAGTCCACTCTTTCTGTAGTCTGAGCATGTGACCCTGCCAGAGAGAGCCCTTAATCTGAGAGTCAGAGGTGCTTACTATATAATATGCTGTCTGTTGCCCATATGAGAAGGATGGGCACCAAAGCAACTGCTGTGGTACATTACTGCCACCTTTCCCCAGGTAGACTTCAGAGAGCTTTGTAGAACCTTGAGGTTTTGAAGAAACTGGTTAGAAAAATCACAGCTATGTTTGAGTGGTGGTGTTCTACTCCTATTACTTGGAATTCCCTGGAAACGACTGGAGTTTGGGCTAAGTGCCTTTAAGTTACAGTTAAGGTAAAAGTAGAGTGCAGTTTTTCTTTGTGGAAACCCCTTGTGACTGAATAATACCTTAAGCTCTAAGAAAATAATCTCTTTCCTTTGCTAAGGCTGAGTTATTTACAGTATTCAGTTTTTCAGGAGACTGTTACTTGTCATCTCATTTTAGGGATAAAATTCCTACTCAGTTGCCAATATCTCTGATCTGCATGAAAAAACACACCATCCTGAGTCCTGAGAGAGCCACCAACCTCACAGTCACTCTCACAACCAGGAAGAGTGCCTGTAGCTGGAGCTGCTCACAGTGTGGAAGTAGAACATTGGTGGACGTCAGAAACAATGAGTTTCCCTTGGGAGGCAGTGCTTGAGATAATGGCCCTATTTTGCAAGCAAATAGCTTAGTTGTAAAGCCCCAGCCCTGGGTATCCAGTTCAGGGCAATGTAAATAGTGGGGAAAGCATTAGACTTCCAGAAGAGTAGGATTCAAGATTCCACTGGGCCATGCACTTGTTGTGTGATATTAGATATATAATTTAACCTCCCTAAGCATCAGTTTTTCCTTATGTCAAATGCACATTAACCTAATTCCCAGGGACATTTCGAGACTCAAATGGAATAAAAATAAGCAATGCATATACCATCGAAGATATTATTGATACAATAATAAGAAAAATATCTCTTCTTACAAGAAATGGATTTTACTTATTCAAAGAGTTTGTTAGTCATTGGTTTTGCCCTTTCCTGAGGGGAACTCTGGAATATGCCAGATCAATGTCAGGATTGGGTGTATTACAAATGATCTTAGGGCTGTCCATAACCACCTTCATTATTATGAATGTTCATTGGTTTTTCAGGACCTAAGAAAAAATTTTCCTGGTCTCTTTCATTGAAGCCTCCTCTATTTGTAAAATTATCACATGGAACCCATACTATTTTTCTTTTCAAGTATGATGTTATTAGATAAAAAACACATATAAGTGACAAGAAATCCTTATTGAGCCATAAAGACTTGGAGCACTTCAGAAGATACTTTGCACAGAAGTTAAGTAAAAAAGGCATTTCCAACCTGCCAGGCAGGTGAAACAGGCTGCAGGGGAACTTAGTCCATTCTGTGAATGTCTGGGAGTAGATCTATCAGCAAATACAAAGGAGTAGGAGAAGTTAGGAAGGCTGCGGGCTCTGGGACAGCAGTGCTGGTTTGATGTTCAACTAGGTCAAATCCTACTATAATTATGACCAAGAATATGCTGCAGGCAAGAAGAAAGCTCATTGATTCCTTGAATATATGTTGAAGCATAATATGAATCAGGTAGGAATATAAGTGTTGCAGATTGAGATGATTAAAAAAGTTATTTGTGGAAGAAGTGATTCTTCTGATGCATCTTGAAGATGGTAGGAATTGAAAAGGCCAAGGAGAGAGATGAAGAATTTAGAGGCAAGGGGATGTTACTTATGATGTTTAATTCTAATTACATCATGGTTGTTGTTTCTATTATGAGTGGGGTGATTTATTTCTTATTACATTTTCTAATTGGTTTTGCTAATGGATACTGATTTAAATACATTGACCTTCTAACCAGCATCTTTGCTAAACTCTCTTATCATATAATGCAACATGTGGTTCTTCACCACCTCATTTTTAAAATTTGGATAGTTCTCAATCTTCCCGATGTTTCTAACCCTGTCGAGACATATACCTTCTCCAAAATAGGCTCTCATAGTTTCTTGTCTCCCCTGATTGCAGACACTTTCGTTGTTACCTAGTCCAATTGAGGATGAGGGGGGAATAATGTATGAATGTCTTCCCATTCAAATGATCCTGTAACAGCATGCCAAGTTAGATTTTTGTCAGCTGCCCTCAGCTCCTTCTTATTTCTTGTATTTATTATCTCTGGAGATGGAGAGCTCTTGGTATGTCTTACAACTTTTCAACAGTATCCTCTTGACCATGTTTTGGACTCTGATTAAAATGTTTAGATTGATCTCATCAATTTTCTTTCATTCCCCTCACCTCCACCCCATAATTTCTTGTCCTTCAAGAGTTCTACTTGTTTGCGAGCACAGTAATGTGTTTGGACATCTATAGGAATATAGAGGAGTGAGACTAGAGTAATTGTTGAAATAGTAGCCTACTTTTTTTCCTAAAGAGCAGTCAGTTGTTTCAGTACTATTTAAGTCCTCCATCTTTTCCCAATGTTTTGAAAGGTTCTCACTTCATAAAGTGAATTTTCAAATATTATTGGAATTTTGATTGAATTTTTTATATGTAGGTATAATTTTTTGTATATTTAGGTATAATTTATGTACTTTAATATTGTTTTTCTAGCCATGAACATATATTTTGCCATTTATTCATGCCTTCTTTTATATCCTTTAGTAAATTCTTATATCTTTCTCAATAAAGTTCTTGCACATCTCTTCTGTTGTTTATTCTTAGGCGTTTTATTATTTATGTTGCAATGTGAATGGGATCTTTTAAAAAGTGATATTTTCAAATTAATTATTGCTGTTGCATAGAAAAGTTACTATTTTTTTCACTCTCTTTTTGTAGTTCGGTTGGCTATTTTTATTAAACTATTTTTCTAGTTCACTAATCCTTCAGCTAGTTTCAATCTGCTATTAAACCTATCTACTGGATCCTTGATTTCAATATTACAATTTTCAGTTTTGGAATGTCCATTCGATTCTTCAAACTCCAATATCTAGTATCCAGAATCATCTGTGAGTTTGCTTTTGTTGGCTATTTTTTCCTTGGGATTTGTTGTATGGGTCTTGTGCCTTGGCTTGCCTACTAATTTGTTATTGAATACAGGACCTTGTTTATTAAAAAAAAAGTAAGAGATGCCAGATGATGCTAATTTTCCATCAGAGATGGTTTACCTTTTCCTGTACAGGGAAGTAGAGTATGGAGATGATTCCCTTGATCAGCCAGTGACTAAATCAGAGTTAAGCCTGATCTGTAGTTTATGTAAGGCTCACTCTACCTGGTTTTCCCATTCCAAACCAGTGGCTTTTCTTGGCTTTCATATGAGAGTGTGACAGTTATTTGCCTTAGAACTGAGAGACTGATGGAATTTCTATTCTGTTTTTTAGACATTTTAGGTTTAACTATATATACAAATATACAGATGGACAGATAAATAAATAGATATAAATAATTTCATAAGAATGATATGGAAATATATCAATAAAATCAATTTTAATTGAGATGAACATTTTGCTGTATATACAAATATTGAACCACTATGTTATACACCTGTAACTAATGTAATGTATGTCAATATTACCTCAATAAAAACAAAATCTGTGAGTGCTGAGGACAATAAAAGAATATTCAATTTTATTTTATTTGAACTTAACAAACCTAAAGCAAAACCAAACAAATTACTGAACTTCAGAGTAATGTTTCTTCAATTCAAGAGATATTTATTTTTAAAACATTCCTCTAATGTTAAAAAAAAATAAACACATATCTATTTTAGAAAATATTATTGAAACCCAGCTATGAATATACTTCCTTCTTCTCTCCTCCTTCTACGTCCACATTTTGTTGTTTAATTTTATTTATTTATCATTTGTAACATTTACAGGTTTTTTTTTTTTCTTTTTTGAATTCTAATTCCTCCAGTCTTTGTTATATGTTTAAGTGGATTCAATGCTTTTCACTAGGCCTTCTGCTCCAACTTCTTTCTGGCTCCATATTTTATTTCTATTTTTTTCTTATTTGGCTGGATTTCATTCTGGGGTATTTTTTCAAAAAGTCCTTGTAGTGTTATCGTCTTTGGATGTTTTCACAGTTGAGTATGTCTTCCTATTGCCTTTATACTTGAATTATTACTTGTCCAGGTATGCTATTGTTGGTTCTCACTTGTTTCTCTTACTCATGTAGACATGTCTCCTAATCTTCTGGCATTGATTATTGCTGTGGGGGTGACTGAGGCTAGTATGATTTCTCATTCTTGTGGATAATTTTGTCTTTATATCTGCCTGAAGAATTCTTATTTCCCAGAAATTTTGACATTGACTCATTTAATTAAAAAGATATGCCATTTTTATCTGTCAGTTCAGTTCTTCCTTCATTTCAAAGAGATATTCCTGAATATTTCAGAATATTTCTGGCATCACTTTTGTGGTCCTTTACTTCAGAGATCTTAATTATCTTTATATTGTATTGTATTTGTCTTCCACATTCCTCATTTCTTCTCTGTTTGCTTTAGTCTCTGTTTTTTCCTTTGCATTCATGTGACTTTCTCAATATCATTAATCTGCTTTGCAGCTCTGTTCACTGTGTTATTTGTTATTTAAAATTAATTATTACATAGGTAATGAATGACAATAGTTCATCGTCTTGGTTAATGACTATTGTTTTATTTCTGTAATTTTCTTTTAAATTTCATTTTTTACTTCATAGTCTTGTCTTTGAGCTGTTATCTAATGAATTAACGTCTTCCACAATCCATTGCAAAAATATACAAGAAATTTTCTGTTTGCTGGATTATATTTTCTTCAGTCTTGGTCTATTTATCTCTCTTTTGCATTATATTTCTTTTACTTTATTTTACTTGCTATAATATAAGTCTCAGTCAAGGTCCTGGTGGGAAATGGATGGTACATGCAACCTGGGGTAATTAAAGAATGTCTAATAAGTTGTTTACAAAGGTATTGTAAGAATTTAGGGATGCCCAATCCAGCAAAAGCTAGTATATGGTATCCCTCAGCCAGCAACAGCAGGGATCTGTTACTACCCACAGGCCTGGAGATGCAAAGAGAAGACAGCTATGGAAAAGGCCACCTGATAGAAACCATGGCCTTCTATAGAGAGACAACTTGTCTATGGTCATACGAGGTCATATGAGAGAGGAGGAGAATAAATACCCCAACCTTATTCTTCTCCTTTCCTCTAACCTTTTGCAGGTGTCTTCCAATGGGAAGGCAAAAGACAAATGTGTGTACAGGTCAACCTTCCAGGGCATGGAGAATATAAGAGAAGAGAGGGTGGAGAGAAGAGTAAATAGGAGACATCCTGCATAGGGTACTTGCAGAATGCCATGCCACTGCTTTTCCTCTTGCTTATGTTTAAGTGATTCTGTCCAGATCTTCTTTATACCTAACATAGTGTGGGGTAATTCTCCTTAGTATCCATCACATCTAATGTGAGTTTGCTTCTCATGCTTCCATTTTTCCTCTCTGGTGCTAAAGTTTATGGAAATAAATATGGGAATATGAGGGCGAGCAGAGTTTAGATATATGATTTGAATTTTTCTCTCTCTTCTCAGATTTCCATTAAATTTCCAACATTAACAGTTTCTCTACCAACAAAGGAGTATATCCATTCCTGGGCTTTGAATCATTTCCCCAAGATTCTTTTCCACATCTATGATTTCAAAATCTGTAACAATACTTCCGTTTTTTCTTCCTTTAGTGAAGATTTTACTTCATCTAGTGAAAATTTCATTTCTTCATACTCTTTTGCAATGCACCGAGCTCTTTTTTTATCTTAATTTAATAACTTTGCAGCTCATTACTATTGCATTTTACCTTGCCTTTTACTTCTAGTGATTTTCTTTATATAAAAATAGCTTCTTCAGTCTTTTGGGGACATGTTTTCCAAAATAACTGTCCATTTCTTGTAATAATTTCACTCATCCACTGTTACTCTAAACCTTTAGAAGACTTCTTTTCCCCTTATTTTGCATATATTCTTATAGATCTAAAGCTTTCTTTCTTGCTTTTATTCAAATAAGGCAGGAACTATCTAGACTCTATCTTTGTCAAAAGACTAAATGTGTGGAATTCCCTTGGCTTTACTCCTTGACAGCTTGGATACTGGTCAAATCCCCTTGTCAAATCTACTCTTTAGAAGAGAGGTTGATATGGACAGCATCCAGCCAAACTCTTAACATTGAGCAGGCATAATGCAGCTTGGTTGTACTGAGGTGGGAACTTCCCTATTCCCAGTTCTTGGCTGTCTGACACTCAGAACAGATGTAATCCATGAGAAGCTATAATTACGGAGATGAACCACAGCCAGGCCTTTTTCTGCCAGGGAATTTCCATGCTACAGACCACCTCACTGTAAAGTCTACAAATCCTCGATTAAACTATTCCATTGTTAGTGCATGCCCCCCACCAACACACAACCCCCATGTTTGGTCTGGTGATTCATCACCTTTGAATGGATGTAGAGAAACAGCAAAGAAGTCAGTGATCTGCCTACTTGAGGAATGTAATTAAGAACTGACAGACCATATTTAAAAATTCTTTTCAGAGTTAGACTCTCTAGGCTAGGAGTTGGTCGATAGGAAGGAATAGAATATTTTTTACCTTCTTTCAGGTTGGTGGCAAATCACAATAGCTTTTTCCAGTCTCACTCCATAAGTTTTCATAGTTAATGGAAATTCTTCTCAGCTTCCATAGTAGTTGTTGGTGGCATTTTGAGTTTTCATCTTTTAGGGGTCCTCATCGTGGGAAGTTTTGAGTGTACATCACTGCAACCAGAATGGTGCCATTTTCAACTGGAAGCCACACTCTACTGGCCCTTAAAAATAAAGAATGTAAGAAATTTGGACATAAAGTATGTAATTATTCTTTCTTGATCTGGAGAAATCTAAAAATCCCTCTATCCTTCTAAACAGACTTCTCCTTGATGGAGTTTGGGCCTTTACTTGAAAGAAGAATTCCATAGGTGGCATGTAATTTTATGTAAATTTACTTTATATGTGAGTCTAGAAGCATTATTTACTATGTGCATGAACATTTTAAGTAAATTAACTTCAGTAATAAGTTATTGCTGACTGAAAGAATCAATAAAGAGAAGTATGAGTAATAACTATGAAATTCCTTGCTTGTCTGTTTTGTAATAATGATATTGAACTGCATATTTAGCTTCTCTGTGGTGCGACTGATGGAAGCAGATTCTAGAAATAACTGTGGGGCCTTTGTGACCTTTCAGTAACCCCACTGCTAACATTTGTATAAAACACCGAGGCTAGAGATACCAACATGGCTCCTTGGAGATTAATTCTTTTTCCTGGCTCCTCTCACCAATAAACATAGAACTAAATCACACCAACAATTTTTCCTTTGGCAGCTAATTTATCTTTTTATTTCTCTGATATGAAAAATACAATTTTTTTCTCTCTTTCTTCCATATATATCCATGTATATGCCCATCCTTTCCTCTTGCCATATAGACGTAGTTAATTCCCTCAGTTCCTCAAGTCTTACCTTTTCGATAAGGTCTACTTTGACAGTGTATGAAAAATATGCAACCCAGCCCTTCCTCTAGAGTCTTTCAACCTCTCTTATAATGCTGCATTTTTATTCTATGTCACTTGTCGCCTTCTTACAAACCATAATTTCATATTTATTATGCTCTTTGTCATTTTATATCCTCCCTCCCCACCAACATTGCTAAGATATAAGCTTCATAAGGGCAGGTTTCTTTGTCTGTTTTCTTCATGGATATATCTTAAGTATCTAGTACAGTGCCTGGCATATAGTAGATGCTCAATAAATGTTTTGAAGGTATGAATGAATGAGTGATCTTTCTTTAGTCTGTACTTTAGAGATTTGTCTCCTCTGGTATTTTGCTTATTAATTTTGTTCTTTTCTGTAATATGTGTTTCTGTAACTATTGTGTTTTCCTGCACACCAACTACTCTAGAGAGTATGTCTCTTTTGTTTTGGTAGTTTTTATTGAAGGTGTATATTGAAACTGTGGATTATATGACCATGGAGTTTTTGGATAATGAAGTTCTGACTAGGATAGTGGTCAGATTTGGTATGTATTTTGAAGGCAGAGCCAATAGGTTTTGTTTATTAGTTGGGTACCTCAGTGTGAGAGAAAGAATGGAGTTAAAGGGATGCCAAGATATTGCACCTGAATCCAACATGAGGAACAGAATTGTAATTTACTGAGATGGGGAAGATTGAGGGAGGAACAGCTGGGCAGCAAGGGGATGGGATTGGGATCAGAAATTCTGTTTATGCTATGTAAATTTGAGACATCCATTGGGCATACAAGTTGGACATATTGAATAAGTAAGTAGATACCACAGAATGAAGTATAGGGAAGAGGTCAGGGCTAGAATTATAAATTTATGATTCCTGATTATATTAATGATATTTACAACTTTAGAATTAGATGAGATTACCTGGGAAGAAAATGTAGAAAGAGAATGGCTCTGAGGAGTTTCTCTCAGTGACTCCAATCTTTAAAGATTTTGAAGGTAAGGAGAATCCAGTAAAAGGGATATAAGCTTCATAAGGGTGGACAGCTATTGAAGGAAAGGAGACTAGGAGACTGTGGCATCCCAGAGGGTAAGAGAATAAAGGTTTAAGGGGGAGTCAGTGATCAGATGTGACAGATGCTGTTAGTCATTCAAGTAGGATGAGGACTGCGAATTGCCCACTAGATTTAGCAACTGGAAAGTCATTAGTGACCTTAATAAGAGCAGTTTCAGTGAAGGTTTGGAGGAATAAAGCATAATTGGAGTCGTTTTGAGAGAGACTGAATGGAAAAGCTAAACAACTCTCTCAAGGACTTCCGTAATAAAGAGAATCCAGGAGTCGGAATAGTCAATGGAGAGATGCAGGGATTAGAGGAGAAAAGGGATGAGGCAGGCAAGAAAGGGGATAACTAGAGGAGAACATATTCTTGAGCTGGCAAATGGATACAAGATCCAGTGCCCCAGAGAAGGTGTTGGCCTGAATATTCTGGAAGAGCCCGGAAACTTTAGAGACCTGGTGAGTAATATGACATAAAGTTGTAAAGTCAGATCTTGTGAAAAGCTTTGAATAATATACTTTGAGCAGGAAAAAGGTATGATTACAGAAAGACATGGTACTATGCACTGCTTTAAGGCCAAAACTTTAAAAATTAGTAACTCACACTGTTATTTCTTTCTTTTAAGTGACTCTTCTTCAAATTTAGACTTCTTTTATTCTTTCTACTGTAGCTAGATCATTTCTAATTCGCTTTGCTTTGTTTTTGCATTTCGTCCAGAGTTTACAGTTGTTATCTGCAAAGATCAAGTCCAGTATGTTCTACTTGGCTATATTGGAAGCAGAAGTTAAGTCTTTTATATTCTTGGCTAAACACGCCAGTTGTATGAACTATTCCAATTGTAAGAACCTAAGGCACAATTTCTAGACCCTTTGTCAGTATCCTGTGGTCTCCTTCAGATGCCAGCTGTTGTTAGCTCTCCCAAGTTGGAGTGTTTTAATTGAAACATAGTATCATGGTCTTATCACACTTTCCAACCAGATGGTATTATCAGAAAAATATACCGTACTCTTACAAGTAAACTGGATATTGAAAGGAAAGATCCAGGTACTGACAATAAACTTTTTTTCTAAGTCATCCGGTCTAAGGTAGACCTTGGCTCTGATACTTGATGGCTTTTAAATTCCATAGCACTTGATGTTTCCTTTGCTTATTTGACAAGTTCACTTTGTGCATATGTATTAAATGATCAGTGATTCCTCAGTGAGCATAACATTACTTCACATCTGTTTCTTGATTTCTCTTTATTTCTCTTTATAATGACTAGTAGGAATAAACCATATATAGAGCTAAGTGATCAAAAGCATCATTCCTGAGAAAATCAATTTATATTTACTCAGCTCGTTCAATCAATATTAAATTAAGCCAAGTCATAATAGAGAAAATGAAAGCTGGATCATACCAAGCCACTGATTCATCCAAGACAAAGGTATTTGAGTCCCTCTTTTAAAAAAATGGGACAGTAATTTTTGATGTTAGATACTCAAGTGATGGCTTGAAATCATGTTGGTCAGTATAAAATCTTCAAGTTTCCTGCATGCTCAATATAGCATAAATACAAGGCATCGAGTCTGAGTTGATTTTGACAATAATAGACCAGGCTTTCTAGAATGTAGTGAGTGAAGAATTAAATGATTATAAACTGAGAACTTAAGGTAAAGATAAAAATGATAAGCTCCTTATTAAACAGGACATAATTCAACAATATAGGGAGCTCGAAAGCATTATCTTAATAGGAAGTCAGCAGTGTGGCTGCAATACCAATCAGACCTCAGCTTCACAGGTCAGGACAAATAAAACCATTATCATCACTATCGGCTGAGCTCTGTAGTGTGCTTGTCATGGTTCATAACAGAACAGAATGAGAAATGTGTTTTTCAGTGGATAATAACTCATTCATTTAGTCATTCATTCAAAAATATGTATATATTGGGCAATATGCTAAAATGAGTAAGACATACTCTCTGGCATTGAAGAACTTGAGATTTAGCTGGAAATGACAAAATATCACCAAAGTGTGCCATCAATTGTCATTAGTATCTCTGTAACAGTATGCATGGGCTACCATGGGCTGTAAGGGAAGGGGTCAATGTACCTGGTAGGGCTACAGGACAGGCAGAGGTTCAAGAAGGGCAGGGAGTCAGAACATAGTATGGCAGCTGAGATGAATAACTGTTTATCAGGTATAAATGGCAAGGAAGGGCATTACAGTCATAGGAGCTATTAGAACAAAGAACAGCCTTCTCTGAGGACATGCCAATAGTTCAGGATGGTAGAATATTGGGCCAAGAGATGAGACTGAAGGCAAAAGCAAGGGCCTTATCAGGTAAAATTATTTAAGCTGTAAAGGAGCAGATTGGAACCAGGACACCATAGGACAGACACTGCGAAGGTTCAGAGGAGGGACTTTGGAGTAACTGAAGTTTTGATGCTGCCACTTCCAGACATGTGTGAACTTGGTCTGCTTACTAAGCTTGTTTCAGTTTCAGTTTCACAATTCAAAAATAAAAATGTAATGTAGCTCCTGAGTCCTCTAACCTTAGCTCATCTAACTCTTCCTTTGTTCACTAGACTGTAGCTACACCAGATGTCATTTTTCTTTCCAAGAAGTAAAACTTATCCTGCCTCCAGGCCTTTGCTTTTGTTATTCCTTAGCTTGAAATGGTTTCTGCCCAGCTTTTCAGAGTGCTGGCTCTTACTCATCATTAAGCTTTTGGCTTAAATGTCCTCTCCCCAGAAGGGCCTTTTTTGTCTGTCATCTCTAAATTCGTGTTTCATACCCTCCATCCCCCACAGTCAATCTGTATCTCATAATTCTATCTCATTTCCTTTTTGACCTTTATCATCATTAGAAATTATTTTACTTTATTATTTACTTGTTTATTATTTATTTTATGCCACTGGAATATAAGCTTCAGAATTGTTTATATTTCCGTATATTCATTTTTCTGGAGATAGATTCTACAACTTTCATTTGAATCTTAAGGTGGTCTGTGTTCTTAATATAACACAGAAATTATTGATTTAAATCCTGATAATCCACTCCTTTTATCCAAATAAATTCCTAAAGTCTCAACTACTTAGATATTTTAGAAAATGAAGTCATACAGATTTTAGAATTGCATCATTCGATATGGTAGCTACTAGACACAGGGGACTATTTACATTAAATTAATTAAAATGAAATTAAAAATTCAGTTCCTCAGTTTTAGTAACTATCTTTCAAGTACTCAGTCACCCTGAGGCTAATGTCCACCATATTAGATAGTGTAGATCAGTTCCATTACAGAGAAAGTTCTACAACACGACCTGAGTAGATTTACTTTATGCTCTTATAGAAAAAGTCTTTCAAGGCGGGTCACAAAACCTAGAAAGGGAGAACTTAGATAAATTTAATCATATGAAAATTAGAAACTTCTTCATAGCCAGTTGTATCGTCAACCAAGTAAAACAAAATAACAAAGATGGAAAATGTTTGTGACTTTTATGACAGATAAGAAGTTAATTTTCTTAGGTTTATAAAAAATTCCATATAATCCAATAAATAAAAGAAAAAACTTGATTGAAAATGTCACAGAAAATAAAGTCAAATGTGAAAAAAAGGAAAATATTTCAATCTCACCCATTACAAAAAATATATCAGTCCAAACAATAATGACATGCCATTTAAAATTTATTAAATTGGCAAAAATGAATAGATTTGGTATTAGTGAAGATATGGGAAGTTACCCCATTAATTAAATAAAATATGTATTTTCCTGAATGAATGATAAATTCTAAAGAAAGGATCAAAAGCAAGGAATTAGAATATACCAACTGTTTTGGTCAGTATAAGATGCTATAACAAAAATACCACAGACCGAGTGGCTTAAACAACAACAAATATTTATTTCTCACTTTTCTGGAGGCTGAGAAGTCCAAGATGTAGGCACCGATAGATCCAGTGTCTTGTGAGGCCCTGCTTCCTGGCTTGTAGATGGTTGACCCCCACCCTTATGACCTAATTAGCTCCCCAAGTCTCCACTATATGATATGATCACATTGGGGCTTAGAATTTCAACGTATGAATTTTGAGGAGACATGGACATTCAGTTTATAACACCAACATTATTTGTTACCCATTTTAAAAATTTGCCCAATAGACATCACGTCATATGCATGTTTCTATACCTTGTTTTTTACTTCATATTAGATTTTTAAAATTTTTCCATATCAGCCAATAAATACTTAATTTTTTAAATGACTGTATGGTATTTCGTTGTGTGTATGTTCGTTAACTCTTAGTTGTAGACATTTATCTTCTTTTGAAGTTCCTGGGGTGTATTTTGATTGGTCTACGTCTGTCTTGGTGCATACCCTTTCACTGCCCTGAACCCCTGTCCAACTCCCCCAGCCCCAACATTTGCTTTAGAAGTTGGTATGTGACCTTGCTAATGGGACATGAGAGAAAGTTAGCAGGAAGGCTCTTGGAAAATATTTGCCACTATAATTAAAAGAGATACTAACAGGAGATGGTCCCTCAACTACTGGATGTTCTAATTCTAACTTTGATAGCCATTTTGCAGCCATGATGCAAGCTAGCCTAAGGACCAAGCTTATGTGCCAATGATGACAGAGCAGAAATATGAAAAAATCCCAGGCCCTTGAGGATGCTGATAAGCACTTAATTGGTTAGTCCCAGAGCTACCCTATCTCTACACATCTTGTTAGATGAGATAGTAATTGTCTTTTTAATTGTTTTTTTTAAGCCAATTAAATTAGAATTTTCTGCTTCTCATAGCCAAAGGCTATTACAGTTGGTATATATGTAACTTTTTCCCACACATATAATTTTGAAATCATTATAAACTCATAAGAGATTACAAAGATAGTGTAGAAAGTCCTGCATATCCTTCATCAAGCATCCCCAATGGTAACATCTTGTATACATATAGTGCTATATCGAAACAATGAAGCTGACATTGGTACAATACTACAGATGTTATTCAGTTTTCACTTTTTTACCCCCACCTCTCTTTCTTTTTCTCTCCCCTTCTGTAATTCTATGCACTTTTATTTCATATATAGATTTGTATAGCTACCACCACAATCAAGTTATAGAATTGTTCTATCGGGACAAAAGAGCACTTTTATGCTATTCCTTTATACCCCTTCCACCTGAAGACCACTAAAATATATTCTTAGGTTCTATAGTTTCATCAGTTGGGGAATGTTATATAAATGGAGTCATATAGTTTGTCATTTTTTGAGACTTTTTTTACCAAGCACAATGCCCTTGAGAGCCATTCAAGTTGTTGCATGTATACACAGTTTGTTCTTTCTTTTTTTTTTTTTTTTACTGAGTATATTCCATTATTTGGATATTCTAGAATTTGTTTAACCATCTTCCCAGGGACATTTGGTTTGTTTCCAGTTTTTGCTATTATAAATAAAACTTCCATGCATGAACATTCATATAGAGCTTTGAGAGGGA
>NW_006436298.1:38030149-38070608 GCF_000325575.1 Pteropus alecto
AGAGAGAGAGAGAGAGAGAGAGAGAGAGGCAGAGAGAGAGAGAGAAAGAGAGAGAGAGAGAGAGAAGAGAGGAGAGAAGGAGAATGTGTATGTGTGTTAATATAAATTTTCATTTCTCTGGAATAAATGCCCAAGAATGTTATTTCTGGGTTACATTGTAAGTACAATTTTATAATAAACTGCCAAACAATTTTTCAGAGTGATTACCATTTTACATTCTGACCCAAAATATGAGAATTTCAACTTCTCTGCAGTCACCAGCATTTGCGATTGCACTACATTTTTAATCTGTTCTGGTAAGTGTGTAGTAATATCTCATTGAAGCATTTTTTTAAAAAAGATACATAGAAATTATTAACAGTGGTTATCTTGAGGGAAACAGTTTGCAAACAAGAGGGTAGAGTAAACATTTTATTTGTAACCTTTCTGTTTGGTTTGGATTTTCTTATCTGTATATATTAGTTACATTTTTTAGGTAAGCAGGATTATGGGCCATTGCTTGTGGTTTTATATTTGTATTTCTGTTTTAAAATCCATAATAAATGTTTAACAATTCTGATATTATTTCAAATTGGAAGTAAATGTCAACATACTTCTCTCTGTTTTGATACCAAAATTAAAGTAAAGAAAAAGCTGTGGGCTTCTAATAATATTGGCTGTCCTGGTTTTACATTTCACTGTCTTAACATTCATTTACCCAAACTGAATACAATTATTCCCTTGTGTCTACAAATTTGCTAGATTACATCCTGTTCTAGACATGAATCCATTTGTTGCCTTCTGAAGTCAAACAAAGCAGGACATATTTTCCTGTTAAATGCCACACCTAATAGCATTTTGGAATTTAATTGCTTGTCTTCTGTGCAACTAAAAGACAACACAGAAAACATCACATCATTCGTTGCCTTTCTTGAAGTCTGTTTCCCCATGATACTATTTTTACTCTCAACTTGATCATTTTAAGAGGAACATTTATACGTTATAGGTTTCTTGAGTAGGGTAACATAAGAGTGAATGTGTAAACACTGGTTATCTGATGTTTGAATAATAAATCTCAGAAAGGCCTGCAAACCCTTGCATTCACCAGAGCAGAAAAATTGCCTAATAAAGCAACACAAAAGCAGCAGATACAGATTGAAGTAGGACTTGACTACACCTGGCAGGGCAAGTGCACTATGGCTGGCAGAATCATTTCAGTCACCTTCAAAGTCTTCACCTTTGAACCTGAATGGATTGACTGTGTGTTAAACCATGCTGATTGTTCACATGTGTCAATGCCCTTTGGCTAAAGACCAGTAGCTTGGGTTCATTACTCAATGAAATGAAGAACATACACCATGGGAACTATTGGTGTCTGAGTAAGAGGATGTTAGAAACTATCACAGGTTGGGGATTTTACTGCGTGATTCAGGAAGGGGTCTGAGGAAACTGGGCTTTTCTCTAAATTGGCTGTCACAAAGCACGGGCAATTCTATGACTGGGTATCTATTATCTCTAGAGTGGGGAGACTAGAATACACAGAGCGCTTACTGGTAAAGAAGTGGTAATTACTCATCTTAGTTAAGAGGAGGTGTTGGGTATTTTGTGGGTAGTACAGTGACCTTGATTTTGTCTGTGTTTAGAAAAAAGTAATGTAGTGGCCTAGTTTTTTGTCATTTAATCCATGGTCTCAGAGTAACCTTGTCTGAGGTAGGTAGCTGTGAGGTTATTAATTCAATAAAATAATAATATGGTATAACTATGGGTGCCAGACCAGTTTCTAAATGTCAGTGGCTACTGCTTTATTTTCTTTCTCAGAGGAGGAAAAGTGTTGAAGCTATCATGTTTCAGTTTGCCATATGGACCATAGCTTGGCATATGCAATACTCATGTGGCTTTTAAATGTATTTCATTTATATGCCATGGCTTTTTGAATATGTTGCCATTCAAAATATGTTGCCATTATCTCAAGGTTAAATGCAAACATAAAACTCAAGACTTTCCCATCATCCTGGAAGTCAGTCTCCAGAGCCTGTCTGATCCAGCCTTCTACCTCTAGGCTATGTTGCCCATAATGACTGTGAAAAATTGATGTCTTTTCTTCTTTTAATGATCTATCTGAAAGGAAGAAATTTTCACTGTTGCCTTCAGAAGTCCATTGCCTTCACTCTGACCCTTCAAAAATGTTTTTCTACACTACCTTCCATGGAGACACTCACCCTCCTGTGTAACTGAATTCATTTCCTGGAGCAGGCTTTAGAACTAAGCACTCAAAGCCAGACAGGCTTTGTGCTAGATTTGGCCAGCTGGCCTATTTTATTTCATTTGCATTGTGTTTTATGAAGAGAAGACATTTTATATAAAATTCATCTTTTTACCTCTCGAAGAATTGGAATATTTGGCCACACTGGACAACGGTTGGGTTGGAACTGAGTAACAAGTATTCCTTGAAGTTGTGCAAAGATTGCCATAGTCCCTTCCACGACCTACTGAATTCCTGCCCTGTTTGAGTTTCTAACACTGGCATAGACTCTTTTGCCCTGTTGCTTTTCATATATTTCTCAAAATGGGCTACAGATTATAAGGTGGTCTATGGGGTATACTCGATGCTACTCAATAAACATGGTAGATCTTTCTAGAGTGTTGTGTTTTAAGGTTTAGAAACATTTTTATATTAAATCCGAAATAGATATGTTATGAAATACAATGGGATATAGATTTAAAACTAAATCTATAAATAAAAAAATAATAATTCTTGCTGCAGGCAGCTGCCTCAGGCTATGCCCTAGACCAGCCCATGGGATGTCATTGAGGAAGTATATGTGCCCTCATCTTTGCCATTGGAGTCACTTTGGTGGAAAAGTAATAAAAGAGCAGTCTCATACAATAATCTCGAGTTTATCTTTTCCTATTTTTGCAGACTTCAAGTGTCACAGAATTCTTGAAATGAAGGAAAATTCAGATGTTAACTAACTCTTAATTAACCAATTTATAGGGAATATAAAAGACATCAATATATAAAGCCAGGCTGGGCAGAGACAGAACCCAGATATACATATTTCCAGTCTTGTCCTATTAAATGTGTAATTGCTAACCATAATGGCAAAAAGAGTTATACATATTATTATATAGTATTACTATCTCTTTGGTTTGATATTCTATTTGTTAATTATAGAATGGCAGGTATAAGATAACTTATTTCTTAAAGAAATTGAAAAGTCTTTCTTGATGTAGTATAAGTAGCTTTTTTCAAGTAAGGCTCAAAAGGAAATTGCTGGATACTCAGGAACAAAGTATTTGATTTTATAGGTTGGCACTCTAACCATGAATTTGCAATTACTGGAAGTGCGATAGTTGCGGTAGAGAGCGTTACTGTTTCCCTCATCTTTGACAATATAATGAAAATGCCATATTTATAGATTAAACTTCAAGCTTCTGATTTAATAAGGGTCATTTATTTGTTTTCTCCTTTATAGTTTTTTGAAACCTGTTCCTGTTATGTGGTTGGTGATTAGAGTGAATTTGCATAACTGCAGTTGAAAAATAATTGGTAAAATTTTTAACAAAACAATATCACAACAGAAAGAATTGAAAAATTATTTGCGTTTATGGAAGTTGTAGTTTGAATTGTAGAAGTAGTTAAATGATCAGAGGGGCAACCATGAGTCATACTTGAGTTTATTTCTTGGCAAATCTCCAATGGCGAATTGCTTTTTCAAATTCCTTTAGTTATTTATATCAATTACTATGATGGATCATAATTACTTAAATTTGTTTAGAAAGAAAATGATTAATAACTACTGTCAAAAATACATGATGCGTAGAGTATTTCACATCACACGCAAGTTTGAAACTTAAGTATTCTTTATAAATGGCTTTATAGTATGAAATGAGGTCAGTGTAACAATTTTGCTTAAAGAATATTTAGTATTTGCTTTTTTAATAAAGGCAATAATATCACTCTTGGTCGGACAAGAGCTCCAGGAATTTATTAGATCCAAACATATGAATTGCCTTTTGTAGGTCAAAGTGGAAGAATATTGGCAATTTCATGTAGTTTAACCTCAACTCTCCAATTGTCTTATTCGTCATATTCATGGAATCTTGAGGACTCTTATATTCAAAATATCCAAGAACAAACTTATGATTTTCTCATATGAACATTGTATCCCTGCCTTAGGAGACATTACCAATGTCCATTCAGCTCAGAAAGCTGAAAACCTATATCCTATATTTTATACCCGATGCTGTGACATTTGGTCCTTATTTGTCTCTAGCACTGCTTTCTATGTCTAGCTGCCATAGCTTACTGTCATTTTCTCAGTTGGGGTGCCATACTTCTTTCTACCATTAGTCCGTTGTTCATTGTGAAGTCCCTGAATGGAATGCTCTTGGCATACACCCATCACTCCCCTTCTTTACCACATAAATTTCTATTAATCTTTCAGAGTCCTTCAGTTTTAATACCTTGAGAAAGTCTTTACTTTTTAACTAACATATGTCAAATTCTTTTAAATATCTCTCCTGGGACTGCCTTCTTTTTTTTTCTAATGTTTGACTCTTCTTTTTTTCTTAAAGGTATTTGGAGGCATTTTTTATACACAGTAAAATTCACTCTCTTTCTGTGCGTAGTTAAGTGAATTTTGTCAAATGTGTAACCACCACTACAATCAAGATAGATAACATTTTCATCAGTACAAAAAAGTGATTTATGCCCCTTTACAGTCAATGCCTTCTCATCCTTCAGCCTATGAGAACCTCTTATGTGATTCTGTCCTTATGGTTTTATTTTATTTTGTCCAGAAAGTCATATAAATGAAATATATATAGTATGTAGCTTTTATTGTCCAGATTCTTTTACTTAGCAAATTGGCTTTGAGATCCATCATGCTTTTGCATGTATCAGTAGTTCATTCCTTTATTGCTGAGTAATATTGCATTGAATGGGTATATGACAGTTTGTATCCATTTAATCAATTCAACACTTAAGGTACATTAGGGTTGTTTCTAGGTTCTGGCTATTAGAACAAAACTGCTATAAACATTCACATGAAAGTCTTTGCAGGGACAGATGTTTTCATTTCTCTTAGATAAATGTTTAGAACAGGAATTGCTGAGTTACATGGTAACTGTATATTTACCTTCATGTGAAACTACCAAACTCTTTTCCAAATAGATTATAGTATATACTATTTTGCACTTCTACCAACAGTATATGAGAGTTACAGTTGTTTGCACCCTCAGCTGAAATTTGTAACATAGATCTTTTTAAATTTAGCTATTTTAGCAGTATAATAGTATTTTATTGTGGTTTTAATGTGGGTAGTTAAGTAACTAATGAGTAATGATATTGAGTATTTTTTTATGTTCTTATTGGCACTTTTATATCTTCTTTGGTAAAGTTTGTATTCAAGTCTTCTGTCCATTTTTTAGGAGTTGTTCGTCTTCTTCCTAATGAGTTATAAAAGTTTTAAAAATATATTCTGGATGCAAGTTTGTTTGTTTTTAATCAGATACTTGATTTGTCAAACTGTTTTATGAAGCCATTGTGCTATTTTATATCTCTGACAGCAATATATGAGACTGCTAATTCCACCACATCCTTATTAATACTTATTATAGTAAGTCTTCATAATTTTAGCTATTCTAATGGGTGTCTGTACTTAATAGACTTTATTTTATAGAATGGTTTTTAATTTACAGAAAATTTGAGAAAAATAATACATAAAATTTTCATAGACCCATATACCCAGTTTCCCCTATTAGTAACACCTTACATTAGTATGGTACATTCGTTATAATTAGTGAATCAATATTGCTGAATTATCAACTAAAGTCTATACACTATTTAGATTTCCTTAGTTTTTAAAAAAAATTATTAAATTTATTGGGGTGACATGGTTTAAGATTATATAAATTTCAAGTGTACAGTTCTATAGTACATTATCCGTATATTGCATTGTATGTTCACCACCCAAAATTAAGTCTCCTTCTGTCCCCAAATATATGACCCCCTTTATCCTCTTCTACCTCCCACTCCCCCACCCCCCATTTTTGGTAACCACTATACTGTTGTCTGTGTCTATGAGTTTTTGTTTGCTAGACTAAAACCTTTTGTTTTTAATTAATATTTTTTTATTTTTCAGTTATAGTTGGCATACAATACTATATTAGTTTCAGGTGTACAACATAGTGATTAGACATCTATATAACTAACAAAGTGATCACTCCCAATAAATCTAGTACCCACCGGACACCATACATAATTATTACAATATTATTGGTTTTATTTCCTATGCTATACTTTCTATCTCTATGACTATTTTATAATTACCAATTGGTACTTCTTAATCCCTTCTTTTCCACTGACCCCCTTAACCCTCCCTCTCATCAGGTAACCCTCAAAATGTTTTCTTTATGAGTCTATTTCTGTTTGTTTATTTTGTTCTTTAGATTCCAGATGTACATGCAATCATATGGCATTTGTCTTCCTCTATCTGACTTACTCCACTTAGCACATTATGCTCTAGGTCCATCATGAAATATCTTTTTCCATCCCTTTACTTTCAGTCTAGTTGTGTCTTTTAATCTGAAGTGAGTCTCTTGTAGGCAGCGCATGTAAGGGTCTTGTTTTCTTATCCATTCAGCCACCCTCTTGTTTGATTGGAACATTTAATTCTTTTTCATTTGAAGTACTCATTGATAGATATGTAGTTATTGCTATTCTTTATTTAGACTTTTGATACATATATTTTCTTTTTCTTAAAGAAGTCTCTCCCACATTTTCTACAATACTGGCTTTGTGGTTATGAACTCCTTTAGCTTTGTCTCATTTGGGAAGCTCTTTATCTGTCCTTCAATTCTAAATGATAACTTTGCTGGGTAAAATAATCTTGGTTGTAGGTTCTGGGTTTTCATCACTTTGAATATTTTGTGCCCATCCCTTCTGGCCTGCAAAGTTTCTGTCAAGAAATCAGCTGACAGTCATACGGGGGCTCCCTCATAGGTAAATAACTGCTTTCTCTTGCTGCTTTTAAGATTCTCTCTTTGTCTTTAACCTTTGGCATTTTAATTATGATGTATCTTGGTGTAGGCCTTTTGGGGTTCATCTTGTTTGGGACTCTCTGTGCTTCCTGGGCTTATATATCTATTTCCTTTAACAAGTTAGGAAAGTTTTCAGTTATTATGTTTTGAAATATGTTTTCAATTCCTTGCTCTCTCTCTTCTTCTTCTGGTATCCTTGTGATGTAGATGTTGGTATGCTTGATGTTGTCCCAGAGACTTCTTAAACTATCTTCATTTTTTTTTTTTTTTGGATTCTTTTTTCTTGTTGCTGTTCTAATTAGGTGTCCTCTGCTACTCTACTTTCTGTGTCACTGATTCGATCCTTCATTTCATCCACTTTGTTGATTCTCTCTAATATACTCTTCGTCGTAGATATTGTAGTCTTCATTTCTGACTGGGTCTCTATTATGTTTTCCATCTCCATTTTTATGTTTTTATCTCTTTGTTGAAGTTCTTACTGAGTCCATCTACTCTTCCCCTAAGTTCTTTGAGCATTATTATAACCAGTGTTTTGAACTCTGCAACTGGTATATTGATTGTCTTCACTTTGGTGAATTCTTTTTCTGGAGCTTGGCACTGTTCTTTTGAGTGGGACATGTTTCTTTGTCTCCCCATTTTGGCTGTCTCCTTGTATGGCTCTATCTATTAGGTAGGGATCCTAAGTCTCCCTAAAGCTACTCTACTTAGGATCTATTAGGTAGGGATCCTAAGTAGAGTAGCTTTAGGTAGCAGATGTGCTATAGGCCCCTTGGCACAGACCTGAGAGGGGTATGGATGCATTCCAAGTTCAGCCACAGCCTGTGTACCTCCAGGGCCACTTGGTAAGGGTCACCAAGCAATCCACTTATGTCCTAGGCTTATTGGTGCTTTAAGGGGCCAAGTCAGAAACTGAAGGCACTGCCACTGGTGTGTAACTTAGGGCTGCTCAGCAAGAGGTACAGTGCACACTGAGGCCAGATGCTGGGTTTTGTGAGTCTTTGAGAGATTTTATGAAAGTTCGCAGCAGGAGCCAAGACAGTCCATTTGTATGGAATAAATCACTGGAAGCTGCATAGGTGGACCCATGAGTGAAGAGGGGTGAAGTCTCAGGGAATTCCCTGGGTGGAGCACCCTGTGTTTCCAGGTCGATGATGACTCAGATATGGCAAGCCTATGTCTGCAGGCTGGGATGGGGAGGGCTCAACAAAGGAATAATGGCCTCTGCCTGCACCTCTGTTGGAGAGAAAGCCACCCCTCCAGCCCTTTCCCTGAAGCCTGACACCTTAGCACCTCCCTATATGTCCCAGGTGCCCTTTGAGCAGCTGCCCCAGCACTAGAGTTCAGAGCGGGGGAGTCCCTCAGTAAGTAAGGCAGGGCATGGGCCGTTTAAGAGGAAGGTCTCTGCTTCCTGCAGCCCACCATCTTACTCAGCCACAACCTCTGCCAGTTTTCACAGCCAGAGGTTGTGGGGACTTCTCTACCAGACACTGGACGGCTGGGCTGGGGTCCCCAGTGTGCAACCGAGACCCCTCGCTCCTCAGGTAGGGGAAATGTATCTGCAGCCAAGTTAGCCCTCCCAATTCTCAATCACCAACGCAGATGTGGGACCGGGCTGTTTCATTTCTCCAACGCTCCTACTGTTTTGAGATGACCTGTTAGTTAAGGGGACCTAGTTAAGGGGCTTCTATTCAGCCAGACCTCTGGCAACTAGCCTACTGGTTGTTCTGTAGTTTTGTTATAATTTTGATGCGGTCGCTAGAGGAGGCATGTACAGCCTCTACCTTCTATGCCATCTTAAGTCAGTCTCTGAAATTCCTTAGATTTTCCTCAATTCCTTTTTCTGTAATAGGATGCTATTTAGAATACCAAATTACATTAAGTTGTCATGAATCCTTATAATTCTCTTGGTTGTGAGATTTTTTTCATTGTTTTTAATTTGCATTTCCCTTAGGACGAATGATGCTGAACATCTTTTCATATGCTTATTTGCCATCTGCATTTCTTTGGTGAAGTGTCTGTTCAAGTCTCTTGCTCATTTATTATTATTTTTTTTTATTATTGAGCTTTGATTTTTTTTTTATTTTTTATTTTTTTTAATATTCTGGATTGGATACAAGTGTGTTGCTTGTTTTTATCAGGTATAGTTTGCAAAGATTTTCTCCCAGTCTGTGGCTTGTGGATTGTCTTTTCATTTTCTGAACAGTATCATTTGAAGAGCAAAAGTCTGCAGTTTTGATGAGGTCCAATTTATCAATGTTTTCTTTGTATCATTCATACTTTTTGTGACTTTTCAAGCAATTTTCTCCTGTTTCTTCTAGAAGCTTTATAATTTTAGTTTTTATATTTAGGTCTTTGGAAGTTTATTAACAATAATCTATATAACAGTTTAAATTTTATATTTGATTTTAGCAATTGAATGTTTTTTTCAGAACAATTTTATACTCATACAAGTGAAAGATATATATTTTAAATTCTCAGTGACTCGGTATTCTTTTTTTTTACATTCCTCAGTTAATTGTTCGACTATGACACTAAAAGTTCTTTACATTACAATTCAATTTCATTTTGAAATATATAAATATTGTGTGTCATTCACAGTCTCTTGGTTGCAAGCATTAAAAACCAACTCTACTTCTTTGAGCTAAACAAGTAATTTATTGGAAAATTATGAAGGAGCTAGGAAACCGTTTTTAAATAGAAGGAAATAATTAGCTCCAAAGGATCTTGGAAACATGAGCTGCTCTATTATCTTGCTTAGTCACTTCCACTGCAATAAATGACCTGAAACCATCTTGCTGTCTGGAGGGCGTTTGGTGGATGGGTGGGTTGGGGGATAGGGAATATTCTTTTTGTGACTTGCCAAATTGGTGGCTAGGAGGGGCTGGGAAATGAGAACTACCTACTGGCCTAGCTTGATCATGTGCCCGCTCCTTGGCTAGAAAGGGTGCCCTATTCAGCAGGCCCATCAGACTATATTCATTGGAGGGAAAGGTCCTTCTCTAAAAGGAGTTTTGGGTATTAGTTCTTAAAGGCAGGATAGATGCCGGGCAGCTCCAAACAACAAATTTTCTCTATGTATAACATGTTGCTTTGAAAATCTTTTAGCTTATCTGATGTTTGTTTCATCCCACATGCAAAAAAAACAAAATGACTTGTAAATAGGTAATGTCTATCTAAATGAAGTGATCAGTCTGGGCCACATTTGTCACTGAAAAACCAATTGCTATTTCAGATTTAAGAGAGAAAATATATACTAGAAAGAGAGAAAACTGGGAGCTAGGACAAAAACTATATTCTAGTTCTTTCTCTAGATAACAACTAGTAGTTAGAATTTGAGCAAGTCTTTTAATCTATTAGAATCTTAGTTTTCTTAACTATAGAATAAAATTATTAAACTAACATTGTCTAAGTCTCTCCCTGCTCTAAATTCTGTAATTCTAATGATATCATCTGTGTAAATATTATTTGTTCCTGTGTTAAGAATGATAGTTATAGCAAGAAAAATGAATACAGAGAGACATACATGCATAGGTTGACAGACAAAATACAGGAAACCTAGTTAAATAACAACTAATATTTATTTACTAGGTCCAAAATTATTTGTTGTTTATCTGCAATTCAAATTTAACTGGGTGTCCTGTAGTTTTATTTGCTTAATATGGCTACTCTAAGACAGACAGATACACACACACACACACACACACACCCCACACTCAGAATCACACAGAAAGAATCAATGAGTAGGAAGAACTACAAACAGTTTCTTGGAATAACATCATCTATGCAATTCCTCCTTAATTGAACCTATAGTTTCTTCAGTATAATTTTTCAACTGAACTCAAGGGGTTTTATAGATGAAATAAAATCCGATCCCTTCTTTATAAGACTACCTTGATTTGGTCTCTTTTAAGAAATAACAACTTTTAATTTAAGCAAATGTTTCTCATTGAACTTCATGAATGAATTTGCTAATTATGCTATGATGTACAAGTTCGTATAAGGTCTTCACCTGGGGCATAGAAGTATTTTTTGAAGCAGCTTAATGGGTTGCTGGCTGAATGAGTATTTTGCCTTGTTGAGAGTTGAAGTTGACTCTATCAATAAAACCCATTATCTTTCTTAATCTCCTTTGCTTTGTGCTCTTGTACCCATTAATCACATGGAAGCTGCTTATCCTTCATCCTTTTGGCTTTGATGGATACTTTATGTAATAAGTCCAGACCTTCAGCACTGAGTAATCACTTGGGGACTCCTGCTTATGAAGGTTCAATAACGATATAACAGTAATACGGTTGATATATGAGCTCTTTTTCTTTCATGCTTTTCTCACTACATCTACCAAAATGACAGAATATCTTTACTCTATCTTTGTGATTTGCAATTCCTTGTTTTAACTTTGACATTTAATATATGGGAGCCAAATTTTAACAAGGACTTCCCATTTGTAAGTCATACTTTAGGTGTTTGAAAGCATACATGCTTTTAAAGACAAAATTTAATTTACTGATGAGAGTAAATTCTCTTTTTTATGGCTCTGATATGGTAAGTACAGATAGTAATCTCCCTTAACAATCTATGGTTTTGCAGTCAAACAATATAGCAATGCAAAACTAAAGTAGTAGAATGAAAAAATGAGTGGATTGACTGCTTAGATAAAAGAAGTGAATACAAAAAAAAATTGCTTTATTATATTGGAACTCAACTGAAAAAGTGAATGAATTGGTGGATAGTGATGTGGAGATTTTGTGAATCTTATAAAATAGAATTTCCTAGTGGTTTGTTAAGCAAATTGAAAATTCTGTAATTGCTTCACTAAATTTCTGAAACTCCTGGCCAGGAGAAAATGCTGAGTCACATATTCATACATTTGATAAACATAGTTAGTAAAATAGATTTCTTGCTATCTAAACTTCTTCCCAGTCTATGAAGAGCTTTTAATCACATACTCTCTGGAGTCTTTTTTTTTTTTTTTTTTTTTTTCTGCTCATGCATTTAATATAGTCTATTTAAGTCTATTTTTAAACTTTAACATTGAACTTTAATAAGCATTCTGTTTCTACTCTTACAAATTTAGTTTTTATTTTATTTTTATATCAATTTATCTGGACACGTTTCAGGTAGGACTGAAAAGATGGAAACAAGACACTTATTTCTCACATGTGTTGTTTCATGTCCTACAAAATGATTTCACATTCTGGGTTTCCCTCCAAAAATTTTCACGATCTAATAGAATTTTTTTTCACCCCACTATTCACATATCAAAACTTATCTACTACCCTTTTGAGTCCCATTCAAAATATCACTAAATAACTGGTTAAAAGTTTATTCTTAACTTTATTAGTTGTTTTTCCATCTCTATAGACATCCCCTTCTGCCTGACTTCATCTCTTGCTTGGACTACTGAAGTAGGCTTCTAAGTAGTCTCTACATTGTCACCATCCCCCATTCACATTCATTTTCCAAAAGGTATGCAGTGATCATTTCAAGGCCTACAATGTTCTGTGTGGGCAGCTCTTACCCTCTCTCCAACTGCAAAAGTATAATTTTCAAACATTTAATTCATTAATGAAGAAACCAGTTGGTTTAAAGAAGGATATAAGACACAAATGAACTGAAGATCAGTGGAAAAATAAATACAAAAAAAGTTGGAATAAGAATGCTAACTTAGAATATGGGTTAAATATTACAGAGAATTAAAATCATACCCTTGGGATTATCTGCTCTATTAGGCAAAAATCAGTTTATCAGTTTCCTGCAAATTGATATCTACTAATGGTAATAGTGAGTTAAAATCCCTGAGATTCAGATGACCTTAGCAACTTGTTGATAATGTACTAATATGATTGCAGTTATCACATAGTCATCTTTTTGCCTTCATTCTTAGTTATCAAAACTCATCTCCTAGTACTCTCCCCTTTAGTCACCAGGGTTCTCCCTACACTGACATCTTTTCCATTTCTTTAGGCTTTTGTCTATACTATTCCTTGTGCCTGAAATCTTTGATTAGTTCTTTAGATCAAACCTCTTAGATGGCCCTTTTCTCAATATTCTGTCTTAATCCCTCTCTCTCACATATTATCTGATTCACTCTATAGGGTATCATCCTGTTTATTTCTCAGTAGTGGTGAAAATCTGAATGTATATTTGTATGTATGTACATATGTACGTACGTACGTATGTATGTATGTATATATTTTATCTTCACTAAAATGTAAGCTACATAAGGCCAGAGAAATCATCTGTCTTCTTCATTACTATATTTCTCTCCCAAGAACAACGGCTTAATAATAGGTACTTGATAATTACATGTTAAATTAGTGAATTTCTAAAGATTTGTCATAATGTACTGTCTAAGAATTTAAGATTTTATTTAAATTTCATCTGAACAAGGGCTACAATGTGTTCTTCTAAAGAAGGAATACCAGCATGAGATTTACTAGGAAATAGAGGCGTTTAAGTACCTGATATAGGACACCTGGAATGTCAGAACTCTTCTTCAGGTTGGCCAGGTCTAAGTCTGAAACACTTTCTGAAAATACATTTATTTTGAAGGTTCAGTCCCACAATCAAAATCCCCTGCTCTTGCGTAAATGTAAGATCTCATATGGAACTGTCAGTTATCACAATGGCTTGTAACCCTTGTTAAAGATGCGGGTTTCTGCTCTCTACCATTCTCAGGAGGGATCCCTATGTGATAGTTTGCCTGGAGCCCAGGAGTTTTCATTTTAAATAATGTCTGAAGATTCTGATATTGTAAGTCTATGGACCACATGTTGGTAAACACTGGTCTAGGAAATTTAAGTATCCAGGTGTCTGCCCAGAAATTGGTAATCTTTAGAGAAATGTAACAGAACTCAGAGTCTTTTTAGCAAGTCATTGACAGTGTCCAAGACATAATCCTAAATTACATGACATATGAGAAACAGAATATGTTATCCACAGCAAACAAGAATTTTATAAATAAGGACAGTAACACCATGGTAATATAATTTGGCTAAGGTCTGATGGCTATTAAAAGCCAGAGATGAATCTTGAAATCTGATCTTCTAACTCTAAATCTCACTTTCTTTTATAAATATTTCATCTCTAAAATTCTATGTCAATGTGGTATATTTCATCCAATTGAACAAAAAATATTTTGCTTTGATGAATGCTGATCGAAAAAAGAATTGTAACCATTAAAACATTTATTGTAAAAAAAAAAGTTTCAAAATACTAATTTCATCCCTTACCCCCTTTCCAAATTCTGTTAGTTGCCTAACCATTTACCCTGTTTTACCTTTCTAACTAAAGTTCAGTTTGTTCAGACTGGGATTTTATCCTGTCCAATATTTACTTTCTTAGCCTCCTATATGGCTGTGGGTGGCCTTATAGCCCAATTCTAGCCATGGCTATCAGTTCTAGTAAGTTTGCTATTTCTGACCTTTTTATTGACATTTTCTTCACCTAATTCTTGCATTGAAAGTAGACGTTACATCTGGTTTGCAAGAGGAGCAATATTACAACCATGAAGTGAAATACTTGGGTAGAGCCAAAATATAGAAGATTCTGAACCTTTGACATAATTTCTGAGCATTTGAGTTGACACCAGTAACTACCTTCCTCTAGATTATTTGTTATATGAAGTAAGCAAAGCCATATTTGTTTCATCAAATCTAAAAGATTCTGTTAATTGCAGCCAAATATCCCAAATTAACAACTTCATAAGAGAGCTGAAATGCAAGTATAATGTCCTACTTCAATCCCCGAAAGCCACATTTCCTTCATACTACATAGATTATAAAGCATCATTTGCTTTAAGATGAGCCAGTGCATTTCACGGGCAACATCATGAACACTACATTACATGCATACATGCATACATGCATACATGCATACATGGGCAACATCATGAACACTACATTACATACATACATGCCTACATGCATACATGCATGCATGCATGCATACATACATACATACATACATTTATGGTTTCTAAGACCTAGGTCTATTTCAGTAATGTTAAAATGTATGTTTGAGGGCGGTGGTGAACAGGTAGTGTTGCTTAAAACAGTATGAGTTATGACCACACATTCTTAGAACGGCTAAAATCAAAAACAAAAACTAAACCCCCCATAAATTGATAATACCAACTGCTTTCAAGGATGAAGAACAATGGGAACTTTCATTCATTCCTGTTAGGAATGCAAAATGGTACAGATACTTTGGATCATAATTTTGCAAAATTTATAAAGCTAAACATAGTCTTACCACATCATCTTGCAGTTGCATTCCTAGATATTTACCCAACTGATTGAAAACTATGTCTACCCCAAAACTGCATGTAATTTTTTATAGCAGCTTTATTCAAAATCACCCAAAACTGAAAGCAGCCAAGATGTCCTTCAATAGGTGAATAGATAGACTGTGGTACATCTGTACAATGGGATGCTATTCAGTGATTAAAAAAAAAAACAAAAACAAGAACAATTAGCCTACATAAAAATATGAATGAATATTGAATGCATATTTCTAAGCAAAAGAACCAATCTGAAAAGGCTGCACACTACATGATTTCATTTGTAGAATTTTATCAGAGTGAACTTTAAAATATATAAATTGAAAAAAATAAATTAGCAGTTGATAGGTCCCAGTATGAAATGCAGAATGTGACAAAATAGCTGAAGTATATTACGAATGTGTGAAATAACCTGACCGAGGAAGTTGTGAGAGGAAAGGAGAGCATGGGTGCTGACTGTGAGGCTAAGGCAAAAGGAATTGTATATAAGGACTGTATTCTGCTTGCTAAAGTTTTTTTTTTTTTTTTCCTGTGGGGTTATGGATTAACAATTCTGAAATTACTATATATGTATACATATTGGGATTAAATAAATAAGTAAATGAATGGCAGAGACTGGGAGCCAACTTACAGAAAAACAAAGGTTAAGCTAGAATGATCCATGTGGTGGTAATGGATTAGAATTGGAGACATCAGTATGAACTTATGTTTAGCTTAACATAAATATATATGTGGATACACATAGATACAGATATGTGTATAAACATGGATTATTATGCACACATATATTTTCTTACTCTGTCTTCTGACAAAATCTAGAATTAGCAACACCGTGGTAGCAATGAGCAAATCCAGTAACCAGAATTTGGTTTTAATACCATTGCCTATAAAGAGAAACAGGGCTCCTTGAAGAAATGGCTGGTTCTAGGGGTGGGATGGGGAAAAAAATGAGCCTGTAGCCTTACCCAAAAATAAGTCCTCAAAAGATATACATTGATGGGGTACATCAAAGGGACATTGAAGACAGCTAAAGAAACTCCCAATGGCCAAAGCTGGAATGATTTGAGAAAAAACTAAATGGCTTAATGTTGGATAATAACCCAAAATATTAATATCCATGAGTCCGTAGTGATATAAGTTAACAATTGAATGCATACATGAAGAAGAGAATAAACAAATATTCTACATAGAATTCAGAATAATTTACATAAATGTTCCCTCAGAGGATGGAGTAAAACTTCCCACCCATTTAGTTGGGGTTACAAACAGTGACTTTCTTTCTAAATAGTTCAATATGGAAAGAGGGACAAAGAGTGACTTCACAGTGGAGACAACTGACAGGCACTACCTCAGCCAAGTGATTAAGATTAACATCATCTGGATATGTTGATAGCATGTACCTTTGACATAATGTAATAAAAATGGTACTTTACCTCTTAGATCTTCCTCCCGAGAAACCATAATTTCATTTTAATCACACACACACACACACACCATACACACACACAAACAGGCAAACCCAAATTGAGGGACATTCTACTTAATACTTAACCTTCAAAAACAGGAGGAGTCCGAGAAATTTTCACAGTCTAGAAGATCTACAGGAAACATATGAACTAAATGTAATATTATATTCTGCATGAGATCCTGGAACAGAAATATGACATTAGGTAAAAATTAAGGAAATCTGAATAAAATATAGACTTCAGTTAAAAATTGTGTATAAACATTGGCTCATTAGTTGTGACAAATGTTCCAAACGTCCGATATCGACATTAAGAGAAACTGAGTGTGGAGTATACAGAAACTCTCTGTGAATATTTAAAACTTTCCTGTAAATCTAAAACTATTCTAAACATGTTTATTTAAGATGCATGTGTATGAGAATGAGAACATTTCTTAAAATATAAGTAGTATGGTGTTCAGAATTCTGTTTAGTTCTGTTGGTTTTTCAAAGGTGAGTCGTTGGTTTGAACTTATTAAATGATCTTAAATCAGCACTTTAATAAGTTATATATTCCCAGAAAGCTGTTTTTGTATTTTCTTCCAATCTGTCAATAATCCCAAGAGCAGGATTAATTTGCTTTGTGCTCAGGTAGACAGAATTAGGAACATGATCAATCTGATGGTTACTAGAATAAAACTTGACTTTTCCTGGTAATAATACTCTAAGTCCTCTAGACTTCTGAGAAGATAATTCCCTCCAAAATAAAAATGCTTTTATGCTTCATATACCTAGAAAATTAAAACGAAAGGTAAAAGGAAAACTTTTAAATCATTGTAATAAAAAAGTGTTGGAAACAGTTTTACACATTAAAATGTTTGGAATTACACATGGAAATGCTTGTAATAAAATTGATGAAAGCAAAAATAAAAACAGAAAGAATGTCAAAAACAGAGAGGTGTGAATAGGTTCCCCTCTCTAGTTTCTCCACCCAGATGGGTCAGCATCCCCCAGCTTCTTAGAGGAACAAGGGGCCATTCATCCATTGCAGACTTAGCATTAATAGCTCTGTGATGCCCTTATGTCCACAGATTCATGCTCACTACACTGACTGGCTCAGGTGCCTACTATATCCACAGGTGCAGCAACCCGTAGAACCTCATTCATGATGGGGATCAGGGATTTCAATTAATCTCCATGAACGAGGAATTCTCAGTAAGTGTGGGGCATAACCTTGCTTTAAGCCCCTGTCCTTTATACACAGAGTGCCTCCTTACTACCAATTAAATGGTTTAGTGAGGTCCTCTGATGGCCACATCCGGTTGGCCCATGGCCCTGGCACAGCGCTGAGAAGACTGGTAACAGGTTTTTGTAGGTAAAGCTACAGAAGGATCATTAACAAGAGCAGTGGTGGCAGAGTGACTGGCTGCTTGCTGAAGTCCTCATGGCTGTGGCACCCTGGGGCTGGCAGAGTGCCAGGCTACTGGAGAGGGTGTGGGGGCTGCGCCCTGTCCCCACACCGCCTTCATCTCTGGCGCTGGTCAACTCCCCAGTCGCAAGGGCCTGGCCTAGCATCCTTGGTGCATCTCGGGATGTGCAGAGTGTTTGCAGCCTCCATCAGGGAGCCCCTGAGGATCTGGGGTCCTCGGAGCCTTGGCTTCCCACAGGGGTGGGGGCTCTTGCCTCCCACTGTCTCCCACCATTCACCATGGACGCAGGTTTCCTCCATCATAAGCCCATCCCTCTGCTACCTTAACCCCTCATCTCACCTTTGCCCTCGACACCCTTGGGCTACCCATCCACCCACCCTGCCCTCCTCTACTTGCGCACCACTTCCCGTCACAGACCCTCACCCTCCGAGGTGAGGGGCCTGGGCTGTGAGTGCAGGGGAGAAGGGGGTAAGAGGGTGACCCCAGATGAGAGAGAGAGGTGGGGCGGGACGGTGTGTGGGATGGACCGGGGATGGCTTTGGGAGGTGAAAGTTTTGGTTAGGCTCAGGAAGAGAAGTAGCTGGCGGTGGCAGCATGTAGGGCGGTCCCCCCTTTCCCTCACTCCTCCCCATCATGGGCCACAGCACCTTGGTTTTGCCTCTCCTGGGCAAAGGAATAGGGCGTTGAGGCCAGAGGCCCTGGGATGCATCTGGGGCATTCCACCAGTCACCCTCCTTTTTCCAGGTACCTAGGCATACTGGCACAGAGGTTTGAAGGTCCTTGGGGTTGCCTGTCCACCTTGGGTCGGGGCTGTCACCCACAGGGGAGTTGGGAGGCCTGGTCCTTCTCCTTTGGGCTTTGCCCTCCCTGTCTCCTCTCCCTCCCACAGAGGCACGGCCCCAAGTCACTCTGTGGTCCCTGGTGGCTGTCAGGTTTGCACAGCTTGTGCCTATCCTCGGAAAGGCGGGAACCACTGGGCGTTTGTAGGGTGTCTAAGTATGAACCTGTGGCCAATGTCCATCCTCAAACTTCTCAACCTCTGACTTCACAAAGTCTGGTGTCCTCCTAGCTTGCAGGCCTACTGAAGTCCCGCTCTGGAGAAACGTGTGGTGCTGGGGTAGGTTCCCCTACTAAATTCAGAAAAAAAAAAACTAGTTTGACTCTTAGGGGTGGCTCACTGGGCTCCTGCTCCATGAACACAGCTAGCTTTCAGAATTAATGTGAATTGCAGGACACATTGCTCATCCACACTACAAATGCTTTAGGCCCTGTTTTTTCTTTTCTTTTCTTTTTTCCCCACCCCCCCAGGGCTTTGCATGTCTGAGTGTCGCTTAACAATCGCTCCCTGGGTGTGGCTTTCCCCTGGAGCTTGGCTGGGGGTTTCTCTTTGGGCCGGTCCTCAGCCGCCTACCTGATAAGAGGGTTGGCCGGCTGCTGGGCCCTCTGTCCCCCTAAGTGCAGTGGCCTCGGCCAGGTGCTCCATGCACCCGCCCTGCCCCATCCACCAGCACAAGGCTGACTCTTGGGAGGTGTGTAAGTAATGGGGAGCCCGAACTAAGGTCGGCCCGCAGCCAGGGAGAAGAGGGAGTGGTGGAGTGCGAAGTCGTGGCCACCACAATCTCTTCAAGAGGTCTCTCACGCCACTCCTGACCTTTGGGGTAGAAAGGGTCTGTATCACGAGTGCGGGTCCTGAACCGCCCTTTCCATTCGCCAGCCCACGAAGGGTTGGCTCGTGGCCACGCTGAGTCCCTGTCGGCCTGCGCCCCGGGCATCGGTGGTAGCCCCCAGGACACTAAGGGGTCTCTGCCGCCGCGTGTTTCCACCGTCACCCCCTTCCCCCACCCACCAGTTGTGAGCCCAACGTGTCGCTTACCCTTAGCTTGAGTGCAAGTAGGTCGTGTGTGTGGCGAGCTTAGTGTCGGAAGCTTGGTGCTCTGTCGCGGGGCGCACAGAGAGCCTGCGACACAGAGGAAGGCTCTGTAGCCAGCAGGCGAACCCAGTCCCAGACGCCAGCTGCCCCGCAGGCCTTGGCGCGCCTAGGTAGGCTGCTGCATTAGATGAAGTGTACGAAATTCAGATTCTATAGCTAAATACATGAATTTTATTATTTTGTTATTCCCATGCCCATTTTCCTCTTTTTTCAAGTTGTGAATATAAAGATTATATTGTGTCCAGCCAAATCCATGCCTTCATTGTTTGTCCATACCGTGCTCTATCCTTCATACATTGCTTCTTGTACTTGGACATGAAGTCTAAGCAAGTTCACATATTTGTAGGCCTGAGTCCAGACTCCAGGGCTTGAGTACTTCCAAGCAGTAGTGGGCATTCCTACTTCTAATGGCTGTGGACTCATTCTGCTTCTCATGTATCGAACACAGGTCACACTCAGAAGGTCATGGAATGATCTGTTGTTCCCTGAACTAATTTGGCCCCTTGTAAATATTTAAAATCATACATGTTAAGTTCCTGGAAGTGGTTTTATGGCTAAAGTATGCTTTGACTCTATGGCATTTTGAGTTCAGTAAGAATAGTCAAGGAAGACAGTTCTTGATGGGGTATGTTTCCATTTACATACCTCCGTGCGGGTTTCTTACCACAGTGGCAGTAATATCCTGCCTCTCTGTATTGGGCTTTCTAAGGACACTAGTAGACCGGCAAGCTATTGGTCTTTCTCTGCTGTCCATCAATCTTGCCACTGAAGCATGGATAGATATGAAGAGGAAGCAGCCATTTGAAAGGGGAGAGAGAGGATTTCAACCCACCTGCCATTTCTGGGGTTTATAGGTGACAATTGAGGATGCAGGCAATGTACTATATGAATCTCCTAATCACCAAGTTTTTAACAGACAAATTAACTAGGAGATTTTCTCAGTCATTAACTGCTCGACTAGTTGTCCGAAAATGTAAACTACTCTGGTCTGATTTTTGGTAACAATCTTGTTAAGCTGTGGCACATCCTGTCTCTCATGTCTTCATTCTAGTATTAAATGTTCATATAAAGTCCATACGAAGGAAATGCTTTACATGAAGAAAGACAGTATTTCAGCTGAGTCAACTTAAAAATTACCTTTGCATATTACAAATAAAAGCATTTTAAATGCAAGAGAAAAAGATATACATGAATCAAAAGAGTTTCCACATTTTCCATAAATGGAAACATAACACTTGATAAAATTCTTAGAGGCCAAAATCTGGTCGTTCATTTATATTCCACATCTAACCATAGTGATAATAAAAGGCAGACAAATACTGAGTCATTTGTGCTATTGCGTTCAAATTCTCTAAGGACAATGCATCCCTTGGGGCCTGCACCTGAGTGGTGTTCTTTCACCACCCCTCCGGACCTTCGTATACAGATGGTCACGAAAGAGGCATAATTCTGAGAAGTAGCATAATTTATGCATATCTTTCTTCTATAGAATAGTTTCTAATATGTTCTTAAAATATTCTTCACAAAGAATAGCCGGGATACTTCCCCTGTTTTAGAGGATATAGAGAAGATGCTGTGTGTCAGATGAAGCTGATTCAGTTCATCATCTTGGAGATGTTTTCCTACTTTAACTACCACACATCTTGACTCTTCATAATTTTTTTCTCCTGTTCTCTTTTATCTCCTATTTCCCTAAGCTTTAGCATTTCTTTGTTTCTTACTCCTGTTATTTCCCTTCTTTTGCTGTGTTTCCTCTAATGGAAAAGGATATGAGTTCTTTCAGGGCTGGAGATAGTCATTCTTTTGCAACTCCTTACCACCTGAACTAGTTGTCGTTATATGTTGAGTCAGCTCGGACTCCTGGCGAGCCCATGAATGAGTAATGTCCACAATGTCCTGTCGTCACAGCTCTGCTCAGCATCTGTAGACTCATGCCTATGGCTTCTATATGGAGTTAACCCATGTCGTATTGGTTCTCCTTCTTTCCTGCTGCCTTCTATTTTTCCCTGTATTATTGTCTTTTCCAAAGAACCCTGCTTCTCATGATGTGCCTTAAGTAGGATAGTTATTTTTTGTCATTTTTGCCTCCAGTGATATTTCAGGTTTATATTGCCCTAGGACCCATTTGTTCATTTTTCTGGTGTCTGAGGTACCTGTAGAGCTCTCCTCTGACACCATATTTCAAATGAAACAATATTTTTTCCTGTCAGCCTTCTTTTACTGTCCAGCTTTCACATCTGCACATAGTAATTGAGAGAACAAGGGTGTGGATGATCTTAGCCTTGATCTTTAATGACACATCTTTGCTCTCGGTGATCTTTCCTAATTCTTTTATTGCTGCTCTTCTGAGTCTTACTCAGCTTTTTCTTGATTCCTGGCTGCAGTCTCCATTTGAATTGATGACTGAACTGAGGTACGCAAAAATTTTAACAATTTCAGTGCCTTCACCATCTATGTTAAAGCTGTGCATTTCTTCTGTAGTCATGACTTTTGTCTTCTTGCTGTTGAAATGCAGTCCCGCCTTGGCACTTTCTTCTTTCACTTTCATCAAAAGTCATCTCAAATAATTGCTACATTCTGCCAGTAAGATGATGTCACCTTTGTATCTTAAGTTATTGATATTTCTTCCACCAATTTTCACTCTTCTTTCACCTTAACTAGTAACAGATCATTATTGGGTTCCTATGTGTGGCTGTTATAATGTTAGGCACTTGATATTTATTATCTGGTAATTTTTTAGTAATCATAAATAGTAAATTTAATTATCCCAGTTTAAAGGTTTAATTTCACTATGTGTGGTGTTAACTAGACTTATCGTGGTGATTGTTTCACAATATATACAAATATCAAATCATTATGCTGTATACCTGATATTAATATAATGTTATGTATCAATTCTATCTTAATAAAAAAGATTTTAAAAGTAAGATTAAACAAGATTAAATAACATTCTCAGTGTCAAACCACCAATAAGTAGTAGAGTTTAGATTCAAATGCGGATCTATTTGACTCCAAAGACCAATCTTTTGAATTTACAGATTTGTATTATATCTGGTTCCATGAACTCTAATAAGATATTGATATTATATGTTATTGAACATTTACTGTGCACCAGTCATGGTGTTAAGTATTTCATATATATTATTGTACCAAATTCTCATAGCAACTACCTGCAGTGAGTATAAACACTTCATTGAAGAGGGTAAGTGACTGTTCTGTGGTCCCACAAGTAGGAAATGGCAACGCTTTAGAGCATTGCTATGGTTCATGTACCACAAGATGCTAAATCTTGAGCCAAATTTCCAGGATAAATTTCATGAACTGAATTAGACATACTCATATGACCCTGACTGTTGCCATCAGGAATAAGGGACAAATGACAACTGCAAATTTATACACTCTATGTGTGCTTTTTTTTTAAAAAAACGATTCTTTCTGTTTTAGTTTGTTTAAAAAAGAGACCTCACTGTATTCAAATTTTCAGTTTATTTGGTGACTCTGGCTAAATCTGGCTTGCTATGGGATGAGAAACAAGACTGTAGTTGCCAAGTTATTTGAATACCAAATGTGGGTTCTTCCAATTCAGTCTTTGCTAAATTGGTCTTTTCCTACCTGAGAATCTGACCTGGTATTTCCAACTACATTTAAATGACACTTGCTGACCTGAAACTTTCAGGAGATTTTGCTATTCTATGATCATAAGGAAGTATTTATACATTTTTGAATCATGAATTTTAGATTGCAGAGTATAACTGTGAGCATTGTGGCGGTAACAAGTGCTATTGCAGAGCTGAATCTAATTGCTCTCTGTTACATAAAAAGCACTAGACACAGGCATATAAAACTATGACATTACATTCAAAATCTTTGAGAAATCAAACATGTGTTAAACATGTTAACTGTGGATTTCTTTGAAAAGCAATTTACTTTATAAATAGAATTAAAATCCCAATGGTTAAATGTGCTCCTTCATGCAGAAAATGCTTTGCACTACTCTAGATTTTGTGCCCAAAGTTATTTTTTGAACCTGGCAACTGAACAGTTTAAAATCTTTCAGGTCAGATTAGGCTGGTGTTAAATTATGGATTGACTTAACCAAGCATGGTTCATTTATATTGTACTTACTTTTAGTGGAGAGCTGAACAGTGGGAAGCCTACCAGAATGCTTAATCAGATAGTGATCTCACACATTAGAAGATGCTGGAGTTTTAAAATGCAGTAAAATTTCACACAGAATTGAACAGGGCTTAGCTGCACGTGGTTGACATGCACATGCGACACACACACACAGTTCATTTTGGATTTCTTCATTGCTACACAGTTCAACTATGAGCAATCTGTTCTCGTGGCTCTTGGGAGATTGGTACACAAACACTGAATTTCAGAGCTGGAAATTTTTCTTGAATCCACCTAGGTTTCATCAGGGTTTGAATCCTGCCTCTACCAGTTACTATTCTGCTGACCATGGGCAGGTCATTTAGCCTCTCTACATTTATTTCTTCCCCAATTAAAGGGGGTAAGAATACTTATAGGATTATCATGAAGATTTAGCATAGTGCTGGACAAGTAGAGAATACTCAATAATCGGTAGCTATTATTACTATCCTTAGGCAGACTTTCTATTTACTCTAACCCAGGGAGTTACGATATTGTTCCATTATTAAATATCATTTGCAATGGAGATTCCATTCATTTCTAGGTAGCTCATTTCTATTTTTAACATGTTTAAATTTGTTTTCTTCTGCCATGTTAAAGATTTGAGACACATTATCAAAGGCAAATTCCTTATTACAGGTAAAATGTTAACTCATGCCATGTAAACATTTCTCAGGCAGTTTTTATACACCCACAAAAAAATTCTTTAAGAATTAGACTTACAGAATTCTAACGCTCTGGAATGGCACACTTTGCCTCTGACACATAGAGCTGAGGAATGTTAGAAATAAAAATAGTTACGGGACACTGACTTTGTGCCAGTCTGTGTACTCAATAATGTAGATACAAAAATAAATAAGGCATGGTTCTTGACTGTTGGCCAAACTGGGAAACATATAACCAATCTCATATTATTTAATTTGTCACAAATTTATTGTTTTAATGAACACTCGCTTCTAGTCTTTTACTCCCCTTCTCCCCACCTGTTTTTGTTAGCCCCAGTATTTCTACCCAGACATCCAATCAGTCTTCTACTCTTAAGCTACCCAAGGCATTGGAGAAACTGTGGACTTTTCTTTTTGGTCTGCTACCCTACCCTTAATTCTCCCATTCCTTCCTATATCTCAGAGCTTGAAGGCAGGGCTGGAACACTTCAGGGAAATAAGCTGACAAATGCCTAGTAGTTTAAAACATGCAATTTAATTCCCAATGGTAAATTTCTAACCCCTCAGGCAACCAGGATAACGGTCATTTGACACTGATCCCAAGGAAAGGTCCATTCCTCTGTATAGGCCTCATAGATCTGGTACCACAGAGAATGCCTATCCCTAGATTCTGATGAAGGTTGAGATAAAGCTGAATAAAATGTACAAAGTATTTAAGACTTCTTCATGTTCAAAGCCAATTATTAGTCATCCTTCTCTGAACCTATTGTGATATTACAGACTGACCTTTTAGTAAAAATGCTTTAAAATTTGATCATTCTGGTTATTTCTAGCCATAGCTATTTATCTCCCTATAGTAAAGAATAAAGAAAAGACTTATCATTCTGGTGCTAGAATTGGTATTCGAAGGACTAGAAGTCCTGTGCTCAAGTCCTGGACTTGAAGCCCAGAATAGTCTTTTTAAAAATCATTATTCCTTTCTGTGTGTGAATCTGTGATTTTCTATGTTGTCCTTAGAGTGGTATACTTGAGTGAAGACCTGGTTGGAGTAACAGACAGGTTTTTCTGTTAGAGACTTTTCAGTTGGCAGAGTTCTACTCTTTCTAGATCCCCATAGAAATCATGTATTCTCAAAACAAAAACAAAAACCCCATATAACACTTGCAACTATTTTACAAAGCCTTGAAGCTGGCAGATAGAAAAGAGAAAAGGCAAAGTTTATAAATATTCCAATTCAGTGTCCTTCAAACTTATATGCTCACAAATCCCCTGAAAGAATTTTGGAAAACATTCATACATTTTTAGACTGGCATAAATTTTTTTGGTCATCAATTATTTAAGTTTAAATAAATGCCAAGAGTATAATTTCTGATATGTTGTACATACTGACATTTAAAAATAAAACATTCTTTTCATATATCCAATAGACTACAAATACAACAGACATTTAGTAGCCAGTAACATCCTTTAACATATACTTGAAAAACCTCTCTAACAATTAAATGTTTTGCATTATCCATTTTTCCTCCTTGAAGTTGCATTTCCATTTCAAGTTCTACACAGAACTTTATTCTAATATAACTTTATTTTTAAAAACCTGTTATCGATATTGATGGCCCTCTCATACATTTCTGAAGATGTGTGTCTAATTTTTAAAAACATTTATCACCATAAAGTTCTAAGAATTAAAAAATTTTTTTGAATGAGTTATTATTATAATTTTTAATATATATTCTTGATCAAAACTATTGATGATACATATAATTATTAAGCACAAAAGGTGATATTTTATTGCAGGTATAGCTCATTGAAATGAATGGAATATTCTGTTGATTTATCCCTTGTTTTGGTATCCTGGAGATGTGTTCCTCAGAGAAGGCACTATATAAGATTCTGGACTGATGAGAGGTAAAGATTTTTTCTTATAGAGTAGAAAAAGAGCTGTCGTGAAAAATGGTGGGGCAGGAAAAGAAAAATAACTTTTCAAGCAGATGAGTTTTAGGAGAGAAAACACATAAAGTTGAGGATTCTGGGTGCTACTGTGAGTTTGACACTGTGAGCTGTCCAATTCTTAAAGACTTTTCCAATGAGATCAGAAGTAACATAAATAAATGTAGTGTTTTGAATAATGTATAATGAAAGTGTCAATATTTAAAAGATCTGGGTAATTAGTGAACCAATATATTCCAAAAGATTGAAGCGTAATTTTACTAACTCATACTGGAAAAAAAAGAGCCATTCAAATAGCAAGATCCACCAAAGAATGTTAATGTAATGAAGTACAAAAAGTTGATTGATATTGGTTCAGGTTCCACATTGCAACTATCCTTCAAGGAGCTATCACTTGTTGAATTTTAACGTGTATCAAAGAAGAATATCCATAGTTGTCTGAAAAGATAATTAAAATACTATTTCCTTTTCCAACTACATATATGTGGGAGGCCAGCTTTTCTTAATCTACTTCAATCAAAATAGCCTATTAAAATAGAGTGAAAGCAGAAGCAGAATGAGCATCTAGATGTCTTCAATTATATCAGACGTTACATAGATTTGAAAAATTGTAAAACATTGCTGCTCATTTCACTAATGTTTTGGTTTGGGAAACTATGCTTATTTTTCATAAAAATATGTTGTTTATGCTAACATGTAATAAATTTATTTTTTAAGTGATTTAATAAATAAATGTTTTTAAAAAGTCTCAGTTTAATGCATAATATAGTAAATATTAGTAAATAGTACCCATCTAAATAAAAGCTCTTTGGAATCCTCAGTAATTTTTTAAGACTGTGAAGAGATCTTGAGACCAAAATGTTTGAGAGCACCATTCTAGGATGGTGGTTCTCAACCATGGCTGCACATTAGAATCCGTTAAGTACCTTTATGCAATTCTCATGCTTGGATCCCACTCTCAGAAATTCTGATTTATTGGTTTGGGTGGTAGCCTGGATAAAATGATTTAAAAATCTGTTCTGGTGAATCTAATATGTAGCCAAGATTGAGAATCACTGCCAGGGCCAACGTGCCTGATGACCACTTTAGGTATAAATTCACTAGAACTCACTTCACAGATTCACTAGAATTCATTTCACAGAATCCTTATTTCCAGAATAGGATGGACTACAACCCATTTTGGTATTCCACAGAAACTCTTGTTCCCTGTTGCCCCTAAAATCTATGTTTTTAAGTTGTTTATTACTGTTCTCCCTTACTTGGGGTGACGTTTTCATAAACCATCTGGTTTCCATTTGCTTGAACCTTTTCTATTCACTGTTGCATATGTTTATTCGATAAATACTTTGAAATGGGCTCTTTCTTTGGTCTCCAGTTTTACTGATGAAAGATTAAAAGGTGGTTAAAAGTGACTGAAAATTAATTTGATTATGCTAAAAATCTTAATAAATGGAGTTTTTATTGGAACAAAGGTTACATGCCTTGGAAAAATGGTAAATTCAGAGGATAGGAATGAGTGACCAAGTTCTGTGCAGTGGCTGATAATTGCTTTATTTAAAGTTATTTATTGTATAAGGCAAATTAGGGGGCAAAAGGCTATCAGAATTAGTGTTCTAATGACTATATTTCTTTTCTCCTGATATGTCCTCCTTTGGATACACTAACCTCTATTCATTACAAGCAGCTACAGTGTGGTGTCACTCTGATATTTAGCTACTAACCAGAGCAAGAGTCATACTGTTCTCACAAACATGGGTCTTGTTTTTCTATAAACAACATAATTCTTTCCTATGCTCAAAACTCCCAGAACAAAGTTGGTGAGGAAAATATTCCCTGTGGCTCAATCCTTTTGTGATGCCTTACACTGGCCACCAAGTGTCACTCCTGCTTTTTTTGCTATTGAGAATATGTTTACTGACAAAAGGACACTTAATCCCAACCCTGATTTATGGATTCTAGTTCTAATTATGTGTGGTTAAATCTTAACCAGCTTTCTTGTTTGACATCACTTTAGCAACTTAGGGTCGGTAGTTTAGGTCCTGTTGTTTGGGTTAACGACATGAAGAGGAAGTAGCAGCAGTGCATCGATATGATGAAAGTGGGCTTTTGTGCCCCATTCACCTGGGCAAGCTGGGTTGTCCAGCTCATTTCTCATATTGGAGAAATTACTCTGACAACTCTCTATGCAGGTGACCATTAAGAGTCAATCACTTGTAGATTCCTGTTAATAGGAATGAAATACTGGTTATTTATAGCAGGAGAACCATTAATTTTAAAGGGGTAAAAAAATAATTGTGAACTCAATTTTCTTACATGTGTAACATCAATTAAGAGTGTGATTAGGAAACACACTCTTCCAAAATCTCAATGACAAGATCCTGCAATATATGGCATTTTAGTTCATTCTTTTAAGTTTTAGTCTATAGATGTGATGTATGTGTGTGCAGGGGCGGGGGTGGGGGGTGAGAGTATCAATAAAACTGGCTGTTAGTAAAACAGATTTTCATAGTTGATGTCAATATCAGCTTTATGTCCTCTGGGCTCATAGGTGCAAATATGCTTTTGATAAATATATGTATCAGTTTTTCCTGAATGTACATTCTTAGTTCCATGGTCAATAGATAGAAAGTGATCTTTTGAGCCCATTGTCAAGGGGTTAGTCACATTGTAGTTTCTCACACTTATTCTTTGACCTTCTGAAACACATAACGCAGGGCTGGAAGCCCTAGTATTGGATCCAATCTGATTTGATATTATTCAGGGCTGCGATTAAGAGATTATATTCTATGTCTCCTGCAACTCTCTGTTTCCATAAAAGTTTCTTTATTAAGGCAAGCTGAGATGGGTAAACTGAAACTAAAGACTAGGATAAGAATGGGGAACTATGTTTATTGACATCCTCTTCCCCCAAATCCTACTCAATAGGCATTAATTTTTTAAATTACATAAACATCATTTGGGTTGCTATACTAAAGGAGGGATTAGTATGATCTAACTAAGAGACTGAGCATAAACTGTTACTGGCTCTACGGAAGCTACATCATGCCATGAAATGAACATGGACTTTAGATTTCTAAGGTCTTGGGATTTGTCTCCTGTTTCTGGCACATATTAACTATATGACCTTAAGCAATATCTTAACCACATTAGATAGTTTATATAGTTTGTATAGTATTAAAATGAAGAATAGTAGTGTTAATTTTTCAGGGTAATAATTTCCTGGTTATAATTAAAATATACGTGTATATGTGTACATTTTGAGAGAGAGAGGTACATAATAAGCACTCAATAAAAAGTGTAAATAACTGGATGATTAAAAATATTTTTTAGTTTCCCTTTAGAATTTCCCATGAGCCATAGCCTCCTGAAATAAAAATAAAAATAAAAAACTTGTAGTGCCCTGTTAGATAACTAATTATACACTAGCCATTCAGTGAGATGAGAGAAGGTGGCTATCTTGAAATAATGTTTATTAGTTGATGTATTAGTTTTCTACTGATGCTATAATAATTACTACAAACTTAGTGATTTAAAACAACACAATTTTATAGTAATTCAAAGAGTATTAGAATTAAGTGGCTTCAAGGAACAGGTGTTCAAAGTGGTTTTCCTGGATGACATTTCTCATATGTTCGAGGAGCATAATCTCCTGTTGGGGTGGAGGATTGAGGAACAGGGTAGCCCATTGCATGTAGTAGGATCACACTTCCTTCAGTTATCACTGGTAGGATAGAATTAATTGAGAAGTGAATTTTATCACTGTAGCAACAAAATGATTATACAAATAGCAGAATCATCAGTCTTCTTAATGTGATCTTGGAAAGAATATAGAGAGAAAATTAAAGTCCGTGGACATCCAATAAAGAACACACATGGAAAACTCAAAGATCTCTATGAAAGCTTTGAAAGAATGCTTTGTCTCCTCATGTTTCAGGATTAATATGGCTATGGACAAATCCCAGGACAGATGATAAGGGTTGCAGAGTTGAAGACCTCATGGAGTCTCTTATAGTAAGGTAAGGGCACTGGTGGAGAAGTAGGGTCACAAGAAATAGCATAGAGACATTTGGATTGATTTGGGCAAAACCAAAAAGTCTTGAACTCTTAATTTCTCTTTGCCTATTGAGGACTGCCATGAAAGCCTTTCAGTGACTACATTTGAAGCACTAGGCTCTCAAACTGATGCCAGATTTATTCAACACACATCCCTATAACCTCTTATTGCCTCCAGGGCAGTTATAATTTTAGAAACCAGCATAGCTAGGGGGCTTAAATAGAAGGACTGCTCAGAGCAGAGATAGCCTATAGACCAAAAACATGTAAGACCTCACTAATTTACATCAACAGCAGCCTGGGATGCATGTGAGAATGAATTTAAGGGTATTTGAATAAGAGGAATAAGATATGAGGCTCAAATGGCCAAATACTTTGTTATAGGTATACCACCAAGGAGTCAGCATTTGAGGTGCTGGTTCAAACACTTGGAAGTGATATTTATCATCTGCAGGGGTGGCAAATCTAAGCATAAACTCAATGATGGCCTAAATTTTTAAAAAGTTGAAAACTGAAATTTCTCTGGAATATTGTAAAGGTGTGAATCTGAAGACTTGGGGGAACGGCAATATTAAAATGATCTATTATTTGCAATCTGCAAAGCCACTCTCTAACTATACTCCCTGAGAGAGCCTAGAAGACATTCTCTACACCAAGAGATTAATACATGCATTAGTCTTTGACAATAAAAAGAAAATCACAGTTTTTAAACAGTGTTTTATACCTGTAAAACTTCCTTCTTCAGTCCTCTTGTAAAATTTTTAAATACCATTTGTTAGAATATTTGTCAAAACAAATTGTGGAAATATTATAGAGTATGAGAATTATTTAGAATAACAGAACAAGATTTAGAATTGATGGTCATAGTTATGATATAAGCTATCTGCCTTATGTAAAAAACAAGATGTCGTTATTATAATGCTATCCTTAGTAATAATGTCTTTTGATAAGTTGAACTTAAACAATTCATGTTTCAAAAGCCATGTTTATTTAGATTTGGTCACTAATAAATCAAAAGAATCCTGTGAAAGTACTATTCTTTTCTTTTTATTTAATATAATACTGCTTAATAATTGAATATCAGTTTGCTTTCCAAAAGCATTTTAATGTATTATTCATACATTATATTATATCTTTGTTTTTAAATGCATAAACATACATTTATAATTTAATACTCATAAATTCTTATGCAAACACCACCGAGGCCAATAAATAGTACATTGCCAGCATCCCCAGGCTCCCTGTTTGCACCTAACTGATTATAATCATAGTCCTCTTCCCAAAGTTAACTACTGTCCCAAATTTACTTGCTTTTCTTTGATGTTTTGCTACTTATGTATACAATTTTAGGCTATCAATTTATTTTTCCCCAATTTTGCAGTTAAAAAATTTTATTTAAAAAAGTGTTAAGCCAAGAGAAAAGTTGCAAGTGTAATAAGTTAATTGAAAGGGACATATCTGGCACAATTAAATAAACTTAAATAGGGACTGAGTATTAAATGATATTAAGAAATTTTAATTTTTCTTAAGTACAACATTTTTTTGGCTAAGTTAGAAAACGTGCTTAATTTTAGAAATGCATACTAAGATATTTAGGGGTGTAATATCAAGATGTTATTATTTACTTTAAAATATTTAAGTATAAACAAATAAATGAGTTTAAATACAAACACACACACAGATATATACTGTACAAACTTTAGTAGGAGAACAGAAGTTTTTAGAGTAAGACTTTGTCATCCTTTGCCAACTCCTGTCTTGCTACCGGATCCTGAATAAATGACTGTGAGTCACCAAGTGAGTATATGACCTCAACTACCAGTCATGAACTGGTATTATCTAATTATTGAACCATAAAATTGGACATGCATAAAAACACTCTATGATAAAATAGAATTTGAATATAGGGACCAGGTATGAGCAGGTCCCCTGGCACCTGCTCCTCATGCATCATTGCCTGTCTCTCATCCTACATCTATGAAATTATGACTGGTTCTCTCTGCCTGGTTAAAGAAAGAAGGGAAAAGCATGAGCCTGATTATAGGTATATCTGCCCCATATGCTAGAGAAAAACAGCTACTATACTCTCACTAGGTGTGCTGAGGGGAAGGTGAGCAGTGGTAAAGAGAAATTCTCTTAGTGGGCAGAACTTGGAATGGTACATCTATTGTTCACTTGGAACTAAAGGAAAGATGGCCTAAGGTACAAATCTATATTGGCTAGTGGACAGAAGCTTACACTTTGACCTGCTACTCAGAGATTATAACAAATTGGAAAATTACTGAGAAAGAGTTTTTGGGAAAAGAGATGTGGATGTTTCTCTCAGAATGGCACAGAATATGAAGGTATTCATGTCTCAGGTAAATGTGTACCAGAAAGTGACCACTTTAAAAGAGACCCCCAATAATTGGGTGGACAAGGTAACTCATTCTTTAGATGTCAGCCTCTTTTCCTAGCCATTTTGGAACCTACTTAATAGGTCTATGTACAACATTGCCATAGCAGTTGGCATTGAGGCTCTCATAGTCTTTTCCTTACCTAGGCTGATCTATGCTGAATGCACAGATCTAGAACTTTCTAGAACCAGAGGCTGATGCTGAACCCCCTTGTGGTACCATTTACCCAGAGTTAAGCTGGCTACCTAGTGGCAGATTAGTTATATTTCGCCACTCCCATCATGCAGAATACATCACTTTCTCATTGGAGGGAAGACACATATTTCACAAGAAATTTTCATTCTTTGCCTGCAGTTGCTGATAACACTATCATTTGTGGACTAGCAGAATGCCTGCATTATTAATTGCCAAGGTATCTCATGCACTGTCATCTCTGACCAGAGATGACACGTTTTACGGCAAAGGAAGTAGGCAATGAGCTCATCCTCATGATATGCACTGGTCTTACCCTAACACCCTGTAGTAGCTGGCTGAATAAAATAGTGGAGCACTTGGTAAAGACTCAGCTATGGTGCCAGCCAGAATAGAATATCCTGGAGGATTGGGGTGCTGTCCTGCAGGATGAGACTCTTGCCTTAAACTAACAACCAGTATATGGTGCTTTCTCCACAGTCAGAATGCATCAAGGCAAGGGAGAAAGTTTCAACAGCCCCTCCTACTATTATCTCTAATAACTCGCTTGAATCTTTTTTTGCTTCATGTCCCCATGAATGGTGAGTTAGAGGTCTTAGTGCCCAAGGAAGGAATGCTGCCACAAGGAAATACAGTCATAGCTGAGTTTAAAAATAGAACTCCCCTATGGCTACTTTGGGACTTTCATCATGCTGTTGAAGCAACAGACGGAGAAATGGGTCATTGTACGGGCTGGAGTAACTGGTCCAAGTTAATTTCTGAGGAGAAATTGTGTATCTGCTTCAGAACAGAGACAAAGAAGATTGTGTTTGGAACCCACAAGAATGACTGGAGTGCCTCTTAATATTTCTTTGCCAAGTGGTATAGGTCAATGAAAAACCTTGTCAGTCCAATAATTACATGACTATTAAGTATACAGAGTTCACAGGAATTAAGTTTTTGGTCACTTCTCTCTATGAAGAACTACATCCAGATGAGGTGCTGGCAGAAGTTGAGGGAACCATGAAATGAGTGATAGAAAAAGGCAGCTATAATTACCAACTCATATACTGGCACCAGCTTCAGAGGTAGGGACTGTCATTGCTTAATTATTTTTTTCTACCTCCACTCCCTTATGTTATACAAAGAATATTGATAATACTAACACTTTAGATTTCAGATGGGACTGTGACCCAATTAACTCAATTTGTGTTAGTATGGGGGCATCTCTTATATTGGAGACATAAACTTTTCACTCATTTGAAGAATAAGAATGGACTAAGACAAGGAAGGGATGGACTCTGCTGTCTACTTGCCATTTGACATTTCAGAGCTACCTCCATCCTTTGTAACCCTTCTCTATGCCACAGGAAGCTGACCTATATGGATTATATAAACAAACCATCTTAACTTCTGGCTTCCAGTTGAGTTTGGCCAATAGAGATCACCAGTCAGAAATTGGAGGAAGAGAGTAAAGAAGATTCATAATATTTATTTCCCTAGCCCTATCCCCATAGGAGGAGAGCCTCTGTCTAGCTGGTTCCTTTTACTACTTCTCTCAATAATTATTCTGCATGGCTGACATTGTAGGAGGGGAGCCTCTGTCTAGCTGGTTCCTTTTACTTCTCTCAATAATTATTCTGCATGGCTGACATTTTTTGAGTGCTAGTAATCTCTTCCTTCACTAGGGACCTAGGCTTGGTAACAATGCCACTCATACAAACTCTGTTGTACTCCATAGCTTTCGTGTTTTATCTACATGCTTCCCTTGCCTTTGAAACTGGTCTTTTTATGAATTGCCCTTAAATTATTCTAATTTGGGGCCATTGGTTTCCTACTGGAACCCTGATAGATAGAATGGGCATTATTACAGCATGATTGTATGTCGATGGGTATGATCTAGTAGAGAGGGAAGATTTGGTGATGCAGAAGAGGGAAAAAGATACTTGCTGGAGAGAAGGCCTTTAAGAGCTGAAAGGGGATGACAGCAGTGGCAAGTTTGGTCTTAGTAGGGAGCTGAGAAAATTCATCTATTGTAGCAGGAGGGAGGGCAGAGTATATGAAAAGAAGTGCAGGTATGTACACACACACACACACACACATACATATATGCAGAACTACAAATAAATAAGAAAAAGACAAATGGCCCACTGAAAAAATGGGCAGAATACTTGAACTGGTACTTGGTATAAAATGACATCTAAATGGCCAAACATGTATGGGAAAGTACTCAATATTACTATTCAGTTGAGAAATGCAAATTAACATTACAGAGAAATACCACTACACTCAAATAGTAATGACTAAAGTTTAAAAAACTGACAATGAAAAGTGTTGATGGAGAGTTGGGCTTATCCTCATGGATTTTAGTCATTTGAGCATCACAGAGGGTTAGAGGCCAGGGAATTGAGCATATGAACCAAGAAATGATTGTAGCATGTAATTTAAGCTAGAGAAGTGTGAAACGAGTACATGAAGAAAGAGATAAAGGGTGAAAAGAACTGGCATATGCCTGAAGATTTTTTGGAGTCTTAACTCACTGCTTGTACTTAGTGTTAAGAACTATCCATCTCCTGATTTTGTAACCAGGAATTACACCTTAGGGAGACAGAGACATTAAATCCAGTGTTTTCAGGATGTACAGGAGGAGACATACACAAAATACTTTCTTGCCCTTGAGGATGCTTTTGTTTCTGTTCAGTAGATGCATGCCTTTACAATGTCATTTAGTCGGTGTAAACACAGCATTAATCTTTGTGTACGATCTTATATTTACATAAGTTAAAAGTATTCATTCCACAGGAAAGTGGCTATGCAGTAACTTCATTTCATGATGCAAGTGTGACAAGCTAATGGGAAGTGACTTTCGGAATGGCCAAACTATCTTCAATACTCATTTCATATAAACATAAACATTCACCTGGTACTAAAAAGTGATCGAATAATTTATGTAATAAAGAAAGAGCTACTTTAATTATTGTTCTGAGGAGATTTTCATGGTTGTTAGACAAGCTGCCAGGCTAACATATTGGCTTTTAAATTATTTCACTCATTCAGCCAGGAAAATGGTTTTATGTGCTTTTTTCTTCCATGAATACAATAAAGAATGAAAGATAGCCAGCCTGGCTCATGAATACATAATGAACAGTGACTAGAAGAGATGAGTCTGGTAGCACCTCAAGGAGTAAATCAACTATAAACTATCCCCTCGTTAATTTTCAGCTCAGTAAGGAGCCATTCTTGTGAATTTGAGCCAACATATGAAGACTCTCACTCTTTGAGAAAGCTTCATACCTTGGCGACCTACAGGGCAGGTGCAAGTGATGTTTTCACAGGTGTCACCTGTGGAAGGTGGCAGCCTGGCTACAGTGTTTTGCATGTTTTCTATTTTCTCGAATTATGTTGCTCTCTCCCTCTAAAAAATTGTTTAGTTAAAAAGTCCATTTTTTATAAAGACTGCTTAAACAAACAGATTTCATACTATTAAGCTTCTCAATTAATATACCATGCTTTATCACTCTTATCAATCTTTTATGACTGAGAATCAATACATTATATACTTGTTTTATGTCTAGGTCTTAATTTTATAGCATTTGTTTCCCCCATTAGATTGTAAAATCTTTGAGAGTCAGGCATTGTCTGGATAATTCCCTCACTGTGCATATCACAGTGTTTTGCATTCAATATTTTTGTTAAATAAATAGATGAGTAGAAAGATGGATGATGGGTGGATGAATGCATGGATAAATGTTAAATGAATTTGCAGATAACCGTGCATCTGGTTTGGTGAATGGGTGGGTAAATGAGGACAAAATACTGATATATCAGGCTATATTTTTGTTTTTATGTATAGTAGTAAACCAGCCAATTTCCCAGTAAATTAAGTGTTATGAATCTAAATAATAAAGCTGTAACTCAGAAAAGGCTACATTCACCAAACATTAAATATTTTAACAACAATAACATCAAAAAGGCAGCCATCTATATATTTAAAAAAACTTTGATCTTTGATGTTTCCAAATACCTTGATCTTTTGGTTTTTCAAAATGATCAGCTCAGTGAAACTCTCATAGCATAGATTAGCAATCCCATAAAAAACAACAGCTCTTAGTAGCCTCAAATTATTCCATGCACTTTAGGAAAAATCAGAACAGTAGCAGCCATAATATTTTACAAAATATTGCTTTTTTATTGTAAAAGAAATATATGCCCATAAAATAAATTTTAGACTGCAAAAATTTAAAGAAAATAGTCATGACCTATAACTCCAACAGTAAAAGATAATTGCTGTAATTATATTGCCCCATATCTGAAATGATTTGCTCTTTCTTTTTCTCTCTTTCTGCATGTGTGTGTACTATTTTGAAGTATAAGTTGGTGTAAATGCTCAACCATCTGTCATCCTGAAACAGAACAAAGGGTGAGAAAGAAGGGAGGGGCTTGCCTCTCTTGGAGGTCCGCAGGTCCGCAGCAAAGACTGTCCTCAGGTGCTGCTCTTTCCACAGTCATCTACTGTCATCTCTCTAACGTTTTTATCTTAAGAGATCTTAAAACTTGTGAATCACACCTCAAAACTATTGGCAAGGCAAACTTCTCCCTCTACTGCTGATCTTTGCCTCTTGCCAGAGCCAAGAAGAACACATCTCCATCCAAGATCTCTTTCCTAAGTGCTCAGCAGAAATTCAGGAGTGGGAAGGTTTAAGGATCAGGTATTCAGGCTGCCATCTTCTCAGGAATCTTGCTTGAGATTTTGATAGAATGTTTCCTCTGTTTATTATGAGCTAGGCTAAAAAACAAACAAACAACAAAACACAATAATATATTTATTAAGATGTTTTCACCTGACAGCTCTAATTTAAGTTAAAATACCAAAACTGCTCTGGATCTTGATATGGTTTCTTTTTGAAACTCTCCTTTCAGACTTGACTCAACTCAAGGCAAAAATGATAGAGTTGACAGTGCCTATGACAGAGGTGTCGTAGGCAGAGAAATCCTGTTGATGTCACTGAGAAGAGCAACCTCAGTGAGGTCCTTGAAAGGGCCTCCTGATTCTTCTAACCCCATTGAGACTTGGAGGAAGATTGAATTAACGGACAAATTGTTCCATTTTTCTGTGATTCAGAGAGAACTGCTGTCTGTGAGATGTAGAGAATGAAGGCAGCTTTCTATTCCTTCAACAGAAAGGTTAGAGGTTTTCATTTTACTTGCCTGGCCTACAATTTGGAAAATGCTATGCCTGAAGCTTTGCCACTGTGAAGAAATCCTGACAGCCTGACCAGCATAAGTGTGAAAGGAAGACAGGACCATGAGCAGCTGAAGAAAATTTACAACCTTTTCAAGGGGACTCCATAACTTGGAAGAGCAGACCTAACTGATCAGATGGCTCCAAATGAACTAGAACTAATGGAAGAGAATTTAAATAAAAACCTATGGGAACTCTCAAGGAGATAAAACTAGCATTAAAAGTACTTAGGGAACAAGATACCATTCTTTCTGAATTTGAAAATTAAATAGATGAACTTATTAAAAGGATGATTTCTCCTGAGTACAGAATTAGTACTCAAAAAAAAAAAATCTCATAATAGAGAGCTAAAATAAAAAGGTAGGGCTCATGTAGAAAATGGTATGAGTTGTGGAGGATAGCTCCAGGAAAATTATTCTGGGTATCTCGAATTCTAAGGATCAATAAAAATTTCAGTAGATTCCATCAGGGAAAAAAAAGATGCTATTTGTATGAAACATATCAAATAGCTTAGGATATCTTATTAGAATACAATGAAATAAATTGTATGGATCACTGAAAGTGAAGAACTGTGAATCAAGAACTCAATTTTTAGGCAAGATATCATTTGTCATTCATCTGTGAGGACACTACAGTAGGCAGCATTGTAAAAATGGGCCTTCAACATTCCTCCCCCATTAGTGAAACACTAATCTAGATACTAATGTGAAGGGATTTTGCAGATGTAAATAAAGACTCAAGTTAGTGGATCTTAAGATATGAAGATTATCCACATGAGTCTGACCCAATCAGCAGAACCCTTTAGAACTAGTGAGCTCTTTCTGAAAGCTAACAGAAGATGAAGTCAAAAATTCACATCTTTGCTGGCTTTGAAGATGGAGAGGTGCACATGCCAAGGAATGTGGGGAGCTTTTGGGAACTAACAGTGATTGCTGGCTAATAGCCAGTAGGAAAATGAGTACCACTATTCTACAATCACAAGGAACTGAACTTGGCCACCACTCTAAATGAGTTTAGAAGTGGATTCTTATCCAGAATTTCCAGATGAGAACCCATGTTTGCCAGCACCTTGATTTCATTCAGCCTGGTAAAACCTTAAGCAGAGATTCCAGCCTGAATTTTTGATCTGTATAATTTTGAGATCATAAAGCGTGTTGTTTTAAGTTGTAAATTTTTTCCCCCAGTTTTATTGAGAAACAATCAACATACATCACTGTAGTTTTAAGTTTAAGGCATATGGCGTGATAGTTTGACTTAAATATATGATGAAATAATTAGCAAAGCATATTCAGCTAACACTCATCATCTCATATAGATACAATAAAAAGGAAAGAGACAAGAAAAAAGGAAAAAAAAATTCATCTTGTGATGACAACTCGAACGATTAAGTCTCTAACAACTTTCCTATAAGTTATACAGCAGGGTTAACTGTAGTCATCATGTTGTACATTACATTCCTAGTATTTACTTATAAACAAAGATTTGGGCCATCTTCCTCCAATTCCCCTTCTCTACCCTCTGCCTCTAGTAACAAGAAAACTGATGTCTTTTTCTGAGGTGTTTTTTTTTTTTTTTTTTTTTAAGATTCCACCTATAAGTGAGAGACCATACAGTATTTGTTTTTCTCTGACTTGTTTCACTTAGCATAATACCCTCATGATCCACCCATATTGTTGCAAATGGCAAGCTGACCTTAATAAAGGCATTTCTTTCATATAT
>NW_006436298.1:38070689-38092071 GCF_000325575.1 Pteropus alecto
ATAATTATATATATATATATAATTTTAAGATTGCTCTGGCTATTTGGGGACTTTTGTGGTTCTATATAAATTTTAAGATTATTTGTTCTAGTTCTGTGAAAAGTGCCATCGGTATTTTGATAGGAAATGCATTGAAACTGTAGTGTGCTTTGGGTAGTATGGACATTTTAATTCTTCCTATCCATGAGCATGGTGTAGCCTTCCATTTGTTTGTATCTTCCTTAATTTCTTTTTTCAATGTCTTATAGTTTTCCAAGTGCAAGTGTTTTACCATCTTGGTTAAATTTATTCCTAGGTTTTTATTCTTTTCGATACATTTGAAAATGGGATCATTTTCTTAATTTCTATTTCTGATAGTTCTGCTATTGGTACATAAAAATAAAACTAATTTCTCAATATTAATTTTGTATTTTGCTATTTTACTGAATTCATTTATTAGTTCTAATATTTTTTTTTGGTAGAATCTTTGTCATGTGTAAATAATGACAGTTTTACTTCCTTTCCAATGTGGATGTCTTTTACTTCTTTTTCTTGTCTGATTGCTGTGACTAGTAATTCCAATACTATGTTGAATAAAAGTGGCGAAAGTGGACATCCTTGTCTTTTCCTGATCCTAAAGAAAAAACGTTAGCTTTTCTCCATTGAATGTGATGTTAGCTGTGGGTTTGTAATATATGGCCTTTATTATGTGGAGGTATGTTTCCTCTATCCCCACTTTACTGAGTTTTTCTCATAAATGGATGCTAGATTTTGTCAAATGCTTTTTCTGTATCTATTGATATATGATTTTTATCTTTTATTGTGTTTATATAGTATATCATTAATTGATTTGCAGATATTAAACCTATTTTGCAACTCAGGAATAAATCCCACTTGCTCATGGCATATGATGTTTTTAACGTATTGCTGAATTCAGTTTGCTAATATTTTGTTGAGAATTTTTGCACCTATATTCACCAGGGATATTGGCCTATAATTTTCTTTTCTTGTTCCGTCTTCGTCCTGCTTTGGTATATGTGTCATGCTACCTCATAAATGAGTTTGGGAGCCTTCCATTCTCTTTGTTTTTTGGGAATAGTTTGGGAAGAATAGGTATTAGGTCTTTAACTATTTGGTATAAATCACCCGTGAAGCCATTAAGCCCAGGACTTGTTTGTTGGGAGTTTTTTAATTACTGATTTAATTTTTTTAGTAGTTATCAGTCTGGTCATGTTTTCTGTTTCTTCCTGATTCAGTCTTGGAAGATTATATGTTTCTAGGAATTTATCCATTTTTTTCCAGGTTCTCTAGTTTGTTGGAGTAAAATGGTTTGTAGTATTTTCTTATAATCCTTTCTGTTGTAGTATTTTCTTATAAAATCCTTTCTGTTGTTTTGGTTGTCACCTTGTTTTCATTTCTGATTTTATTTGTTTGGATCCTCTCTCTTTTTGTCTTGATGAGTCTGGTTAAAGGTTTATCAATTTTGCTTCTCCTTTCAAAGAACCAGCTCTTCCCCTTAAGAACTGGATCCCTGAGGGCGTGTCCCCACCCACGTGCTTGAGGTGCACACCCAGGGGGCCTGGTGAGCACGGGGCAGGGGCTGTGGTTCCACTGGGGCTCGAACCCAGGAACTTCTGTGTGTAAGGCAGACATGCTAGCCATTACTCTATGGAACTACCCCTCTCTCTTTTTTCTTAATGAGCCTGGCTAATAGCTTATCAATTTTATTTATCTTTTCAGAGAACCAGTTATTGGTTTCAGTGATGTTTTTCCTATTTTTTTTAGACTCTATTTTATTTCCTCTCTGATCTTTATTATTTTTTTTCTTCTACTCAATTTGGTCTTTGTTTGATTTTTTTTTAGTTCCCTTTGGTGTAAGGTTAAATTGTTTATTTCATTTTTTTAATTTGTTTCTTGAGGAAGTCCTGTATTGTCATGAATTTCCCTCTTAGAACTGCTTTTGCTGTGTTCCACAGATATTGAGCCATTGTGTTTTCATTTTCATCTGTTTCAAGTAATCTTTTGATTTTTTTCTTTGATCTCATTGTTAAACCATTCATTGTCTAGTAGAATGTTATTTACACACTAAATACATGCCATGTGTTGGTGTGCTTTTCAGTTTTCTTCTTGTAATTGATTTCTAGTTTCATCCTATTGTGATCGGAGAAGATGCTTGATATGATTTCAGTCTTCTTAAATTTGTTGAGGTTTGTTTTGTGTTTGAAAATGTGGTATATCCTGGAAAATGTTCCATGTGCACTAGAAAAGAAGATATATTCTGCTACTTTGAGATGTATTATTTTATAAATAATTAAATTGATCTGGTCTAATGTTCACTTAAGGCCACTGTTTTCTTTTTGATTTTCTGTCTGGATAATTTATCCATTGATGTCAATGGGATATTAAAGTCCCCTACTATTACTGTTGATCTCTCCCTTTATATCTGTCAATATTGCTTTATATATTAGGTGCTCCTTCATTGGGTGCACAAGAGTTTACAAGAGTTATGTCCTCTTGTTGGATTGATCTCTTTGTCATTATGAAATGCCCCTCTTTATCTCTTATTGTAATCTTTGTTTTAATGTCCATTTTGTCTTATATAAGTGTTGCTACCCCAGATTTTTTGGTTTCCATTTGTATGAAATATCTTTTTCCATCCCTTTACTTTCAGTCTCTGTGTACCTGTTGATCTAAAGAGGGTCTATTATACAGTTCTTGTTTTTTTTTTCTATCCATTCAGCCACTCTATGTCTTTAAATAGCATTGTTAGTATATTTACATTTAAAATAATTAAGTAATTATTGATAAGTTTGTAGTTATTGACATTTCATTGCTTCCTCATTGTTTTTATAGTTCTCTGTTCCTTTCTTATTTTCTTGTTCTCTTTTCTTGTATATTCGTGACTTTTTATAGTGTTATGTTTGTGTTAGTTTTTCTTTATTTCTTATATGTTTCTTATAGATTTTTGATTTATGGTTACCACATGCTTCATTTATACCAAGTAGTGTCTATAACAGTCTATTAAGTTGATGGTCATTTAAGTTTGAACACATTCTAAAATCACAACAGTTTTTCCTCACTACTTCTACATTATTTTTTGTCATTATATTTTACTTGTTTAGCATGTGTGTGTGTGTGTGTGTGTGTGTGTGTGTGTGTTTGAGTGTATCCTTTATTTTACTGTTGTGATTATATCTGACTTTCCTGCTTTTGTCTTTTAACTTTTATACTAGCTTTATCACGGATTGATCTACTGTTTTTACTAAGTGTTTGCCTTTGTCAGTGATAATTCTTTTCTTTCCTATATTTCCTTATTTATATTTTTGATATTTTCTTTTTAACAAAGTCCTTTTAACATTTTTTGTAATACTGATAGTGATGATGAACTCCTTTAGCTTTTGCTTGTCTGAGAAATTATCTCTCCTTACATTCTAAATGGTAGTGTTGGTGGGCAGAGTCATCTTGGATGTAGCTCTTTGACTTTTATCACTCTTAATATTCTGTGCCAATTTCTTTCATCCTATAAAGTTTCTATTGAGAAATCATCTGACAATCTTAATGAGAGCTCCTTTGTATACAGCTAACTGCTTTTCTCTTGCTGCTTTTATGATTCTTTCTTTGTCTTTAACCTTTGAATTTGTAATTATGATGTGTCTTGTTTATCTTGTTTGGGATTCTCTGCACTTTCTAGACTTGTATGCCTATTTCCTTTACCGGATTTGGGAGGTTTTCAATCATTATTTCTTCAAATAGGTTTTTAATTTCTTGCTTTTTCTCCTTTGCTTCTGGTACCCCTATGACGCAAATGTTGGTAGGTCTGACATTGTCTCAGTGGTCCCCTAAGCTATCCTAATTTTTTCAGATTTTTTTTCTTGTTGCTATTCTGATTGGATATTTTCTGCTACTTTATCATCCAGATCACTGATTCAGTCCTCTACTTCATCTAATCTACTGCTGATTCCTGTAACATATTCTTCATTTCAGTTATTGTATTCTTTTATTCTGACTGGTTCTTTTTTGTGGTTTCTATGTCCTCTTTATATACTTACTATCTTTTTTGTTGAAGTTCTCATTGAGTTCACTTATTCTTCCCCTAAGTTCATTGAGCATCCTTATAACCAGTATTTTAAACTCTGTACCTGATAGATTGCTTGTTTGCATTTCGTTTAATTCTTTTTCTGGAGTTTTGTCTTGTTCTTTCATTTGGGTCATGTTTCTTTATCTCCTCATTCTGGTTGACTCCTCGGGTTTGTTTCTATGTATTAGGTAGATCTGCTACATCTTCTGGTCTTGACCAATTAGCCTTATGTAGAGCATATTGCGTGGGGCCCAGTCTTCCCGGTCATTGAACTTGGTGCTCCATAGGTGCCCTGTGAGTGTTCTGTGTACTCTCCTATTGTAGTTGAGCCTTGATTGCTATTGGTATGTCTGTGGTTGGGGTTGACCCTCTGGCTGACTGGCTGAGATGGCTGGCTGTTAAAATAGCAGATGAACTGTTGTGTAGGAGTTGACCCCATGAAGCAGGAATTGCTGTAGCAGGGCTGTGGTGCCAGTTGAGTCCACCCTTTGGGTATGTCATTTGTGACGCTGGTTCTGTGGTGAACTGGTGTGATCTGAAGCCGGCCACCACGTACATTGGTTCTGGAGCCTTTGGGGTGCACTCCGGTGTAGACCAAGATCAGCCGCCACTTGTGCCAGGCTTAGGGACTCTGGGTGTGCTACAAAGTACTACAAAGTGATCTGTAGTTTGTTTCCACTTGTTTGAGCTTGGAGGTACTTGAGAGAGGATATGCTGCAAAATGAATCTGGCCACTACTTATGCCAGGCTTGGGATCCTTTGCTGGGCACCATAATATGAGCTGAGGCCAACTTCCATTGTTCTGGGCCTGTATCCACTTAGTTGAAGCTGCATTCTATGCAAGACCAACTGCCACTTAGGCCAGGCTTGAGGCCACCTGATGGGAGTTACAAGGAAGTTGAGCCCAGTAGCTACTTGTGCTAGGGCCAGCTATTGCTTGTTTGGGGTTTTTGGATCTCTGAGAGATTTTGGGAAGGTCCACAGTGAGAGCCAAAGCAGGCTGCTTGCATAGAAGAACTGATGGCAGAGGCTCAGTCTGGGAGAGTCAGTTGGTGGGGTGGGGTCTCACGGAATCAACAGAGTGGGTCAAACAGTGTTATCCAGGTTAATAGAGAGCTCAAATTTGGTGTCTGCTTGTGCCTACTGGCTGGGTGCAGGAAGGACTCAACAAAGGAACAATGATGCCTGCTAGCACTTGCAACCCCTGAGAGAGTTGCTCCAACTCCTACCCCTCCACCCCTAACCCTAAAGTTAATCAATTTATATTCTTCCCGTATGTGCCTGGCACTTTTCAAGCTGCTGCCCCTATGCTGGAGCTGTGAGCGAGTGAGTTTGTGAGCAAGTGAGTCTATCTTCAGTCCTTCTAATAGAAGTGCCTTCATCGCTAGTAGCCATTTGTCTTTTTCAGAGAGTTTCCACTGTTTTTCTTTCTTGACAATTATTTAAGATCTTTATTAACAGTTTGACTTTTTTGAAAAAGTCAAGTTGTTAACCTTTATTACAAATTAAAAATGAAGTTCTTAAAAATCTCAGCTTGATCATATATGAAATAATTTAAAATCCTTTAAATGTGTATTGAGAAAAACCAGGCTTAAAAAAAACAACAAAACATATTTGTCATCAACAAAAAGAGATATCCTTAAGTAAAAATGATAAAAATCTCAAGCTGCATAGATAGTGCAGATAGTTCTAGTTATCTGGTTGATGTACAAAAAGCAAGCACTTAAGGTATTTAGCTCCAATCTTTTGTTCATTTCTTATTGCTGGAATTTCATATTCATTTCTTCTTGTTTCGTGACTAAATTGGATAATGGTAGAGATGGTAAGCCAGCATTTACTCAGCTCCTCCCTGCTTAGCTTCCAGAGCAGCAGAGTTCTCAGCTGGTGGAGCAGCTGTTTTTGTCTTTTTGCCATCTTGAGGTTTAGGGTTTTCTGGGCATCTGCATCAGTAATTGAAGTTACAGAGTTACCAACATTGAGGTGGGTGCTGACCTTGGATCTCATCTCCTTTATTTTCATAATCTTCATTGCCATCTTTCCTAGGCTGTATTTAGTGAGGAGGGTCCCTGCAGAATCTGGTCCATAGTCCCAATACATATTCTGTCTTACTGCTCTACCTTGGTCTCCTGCATGGGAGAGTCTGAACACTGTGGTCGATGCCTGTAGGGTCTCTGTATGTAGTAAGGTGGGAACTGTTGCCTGTAGGTAGGGCCTGGAGCCTGGGGCCTGGCCTTCAGAAGCACTGTCTTATCCCTCATTCTTTTGCTCACTCTCACTATTCTGGTAATTCTGATGGTAATTGTGTGTAGGATTCCTGTGACGTGGATAGTGTCTACAGTGGTTATGGCCTGCTGCATATTTACTACCTTGCCCTAGAACTCCACCAACGCCTATAACACTTGCTGCCTCTGCACCCTTTTCTCTTTCAACAACATCAAATTCCACAGTCTCTCCATCTCCTGCACTGTGAAGGTACTTCCTGGGGTTATTCTTCTTTATGGAAGTCTGGTGCACAAATATTCTTTGGTGTCATTCCTGTTGATGAAACCATATCCGTTTCTTACATTGAACCATTTTACTGTTCCCCAAACCTTCACTGCAATAATATTTTTGTCCCCATGGCAGATACTTCTGATGTGAGGCTCCCTGCTCCCTTCTCCAAGCAGCCACTCCCTGTACCACTGCCCATGGTGCCAGGCTTGGTGTCAGCAGCTCCGAGGGTGGGCAGTTGTTCATGGTTGTAGTGATAATGACTGGGGCTGGCTGTGGCAGCTGTGGCTCCTTTTGGTGTGTGATGGTAACTAGATCAGCACCAGTGGGTCTGTTCAGTGTTCTTTAGGGGTATCTCTGCTCCCACTAGGGATCAAACTTCCCTACTGGCTTTTAGAGCCAAATGTTACAAGGACTCCTCTTCTTGACATCGATGACCCATGTTGGGGAGCTCAGTGTGGGGTTTGGATCCCTTGCTTCTCAGTAGGAAACTCTACAGTCAAGATAGCCCTCCGGATTCTTAACTGCCACACCCTGAGCATGTGACTTGCTAGTTTCAAGTCTCCGCCCCTCCTAGCAGTCTCACTGTGGCTTCTTCTTTATATCCTTAGTTATAGAACTTCTGTTCAGCTAGTCTTCAGGTGGTTGTCAATGATGGTTGTTTTATAATTTCATTGCGATTTTGATGTGGTTGTGAAAGAAGACGAGCATAGGTTAACTACTTGCCATCTTGACCAGAACATTGTTTATACTGTTTTTCATAGTTGCTGCAGCAATTTACAGTCCCAACGATTGTGCACAAGGGTTTCCTTTTCTCTATATCCACACCAGCATTTATTATTTCTTGTGTTTATGATTATGGTCATTTTAAGAGGTGTAAGGTGATATCTCATTGTGGTTTTATAAATTGTAAGGTCTGTATTCATTTGTTATGCAGCAATAGAAAATTAATACAAGATATTTTGAAACATATGTGTTTTCAGAGAGCATACTACCCCATACCCTATCTTGAAGAAAATAGTACTCTCATTGAATTAAAACAGAAATTTCAAGAAAGGAGAGAGGCAATAGAGAGCAAACAGGAATGAACAATGAGCCTTTCAGTATATGTGATTACATGTACATGAAAATGATTGAAATTTGTAAGATGAAGGTTGATGTAAATGTTAATATGTTAGCCTGGTACTTAAAATTCTCAATTATCTCAGCAAAACCCAGGATGTAAAAAGGACAAGTGGTAAAGTACAAGCATGTCTTTCTAAATGTTTTATCTGATTAGTGAGGATAGGAATTGGAGAGCAGAGAGAAAAGTCAATCAAGACTTCTGTTGAGGAGTGAAAATAGATGAGATGAAAGTTCACTCATCTAGGAAAAGTAAGGAAAAAAGAAGAAATTATTAAGTGTATTAAGCATTAAAAGTAAAATAAGATGGAGGAAATAAAGCCTCTTATGTTTGTTGTTGCAATAAATGAGAAGCACTGAATTCCCCTGTTTAAATTCTCCTGTGACTGGGTTAAAAATCCAGTACTTATTTTTATGAAATACATTTAAAACTATAAATAAATGTCAAAAATAAAATATTAAGAACAGATATATAGGGAAAATGCAAACTAAAAAAAAAAAAAGAAACATATCTGATGTGATAAAAGGACCTTCAAAGTCAAAAGCATTTAATGAGACAAAGAAGAATGTTATGTGGTGATAAAAGTTACAGTCCACCAAGAAGATAAAACAACCTTAAACTTTAATCATCAAATAAGAACTGCTAAGCATATAAAGCAAAAGTGCCTCAAAAAACAAAGAAATTAAGATGAAAACAAAATATCTTTTAATATATGTCCCTCAGAATTTAATGAATCAAAGAGGAAGGAGATTTAAATAATATAACTAACGTGTGTGTGTGTGTGTGTGTGTGTGTGTGTATTATAGCTATTTGGAGAGATAAGAACATGGTATAGATGCAAAACTTTGGACAGCACAATAAAATATACTTTGTTTTTTCATGCTCAAGAAACTTTTTTAAAACCAGTCACATACATGAACAAATAAAGCTTAATAGCTTCTAAAATGTAGAAATTTTATAAACTATAGTCCCTAATCATAATCCAGTAAAGCCAACTGTCAGAATTTTAACTATGTGAAAAGTAAGAATTCACTACTCAAAATGTCTATATGAAAGAGGAAATCAAAACTGAAATTGAATATTATTTACAAATTTTCAAAAGTGAGAAAAAACTCCCAACCAAGACTAGTAGAACATAACTAAGTAGAACATAACTAAACTGCACACAGGGGAAATTTTATGTCCTTAAAACACTGCATTAATTAAAAAGGAGAGACCGGAAAAAACTAATATTATCTTATGATTAAACATCTTTCCATTTCTAGGATAGCACAACTTCATCATGATATATATATTTTATATTGCTTTTTTGGTTTACTAATATTTTGTTTAGAATATTTGTATATTATTAAAAATAGCCAATAATTTTAATTTTGTAGTATTTGTCACATTTTGATATCTGATTTATACTTGTCTTATAAAATGAGATGGGTCGTATTCTTTTTCCCCTTGGAAGATTTTAAGTTGTTATTATTATTAGCACTATAACTATTTCTACTAAGTGCAATGTTTAGTATCACTTGACTAAAACTCTAGGCTTGTTGCTATCTTTGTGGGAAAGAATATTAACTAACTTATTCAATTTCTCAAACTACTGATTTTTTATTTCTTCTTGAATCAGTTTGGCAATTTATATGTTTTGAGGAATGTGTGAATTTCATCTAAGTTTTTAAATATACTGATAAAAAGTAGTTTATAATATGCTCTTTTCTTTTTAATCTATGTTCCATCTATTGTTCTGTCTTCCTTTTCATTATTAATATTGTTTATTTATGCCTCCTCCTTTTTTCTCCCTTGGTTAATCTTGACAGAGATTTTTTATGTTTTTTAAAAGCTTTTAAAAGTATCAGCTTTGATTTTGTTGATCTTTTCTATTATATGTTTGTATTTATTTTTGTCTTTCTGATCTTATTTAATCATTTCATTTCTTTACTTCATTTTGATTTTTTCTGTTTTTCTCTAACTTCTGCCATTTATTTTCCTTCTAATAGAAGCAATTATGGGTATAATTTTCTCACTAAGCATCATGTTAGCTGTAATTGCAGCTATAGCCACACACAAACAGCATTCCTTATGGTTCAACCATAAAATATACAAATATACCATATCATCAGTCATAGAAAATTTTCTTAATTTTGTATTGACATTGTTGAAGTTGCTAAGAGTACATCCAAAAGCCTGTTTCTGTTGGGCGTTAAGGTATATGTTCTTCATATAAGTTCATATTCTTTTATAATGATTTTATAGTGATAAAAAATATTTTGCCTGCTTGCCCTGGTTTTAGTTTTGCTGTTGAAATAATTTTACTAATTTTAGATAAGTTTCTGATTTTATATGAGTATTCTACAACATCAACATTTACATCTTCTTTGCTTTTTGTTTCCTCTAATGGTAGCCTATAGTGAATATTCAAACAGTGGAACAGCCAGCAACCACTATTAGGTAGAATTAAAAAAAAAAAACAAAAAATGTAATGTTCAACCTCATAGCAAGGTTAACAGTACTTCATAGAGTCATGTGTCAATGTTGCCAACTTAAGGACTTCTTTTGCTATGGAAACGTTATTTTTTAGAATACCACTCAAAGGATTTATATAGAGTATAATATGCCTATAAATTTCTGAACTTTGTTTGTAAAAATGACTCATTGTTGGCAGCAGACAGGGCCACAAAGGCACGCTTACAACATAGTAGCAGTTACAAGCAAAACTGATTAGATAGTGGTGACTTCTCTCCTGCATACTCCAGGCACCTGCTTGTGTCTTTGGATCTTGCTTTTTACCTGATGTTGGTGGATTCCTTTGAACCAGCAGTGTCTCTGTGTTAATTAAGCTCTAAGCCTTGAAGCAGAATTATACTTTTCCCAATTTTCTCAATTGATATCCTTGGGATTTAAAATTTGGGAAAACATGCATATCTCCTGGAAATTTTTGCTAAGTAATTCCCACATAAACACATTACCTATAGTTTATCATTCTGTGTATTCTTTTTTTTTCCCTATATCTCTGACTTTCCTCCTGGGACCATTATATTTTTGCCCTGGGGCTGCAGGTAGTGAAAATGTGAGAGGCTACAGGTAATGAGAATGCCTTTATTCATCCTATTCTTGAAAGATAATATTAATAAGTATTCGATTCTAGTTTGATGGCTACTTTCATCATTTTAAGGTTATTATCACTCTCTCTTTGGATTTGCATTGCCGTTGTTGGGAAATCAACTCTTTTTAGTGATGACTTCTCTGGGCAGAGAGGAGCCAGCCTTGCTTTAGACAGAGCGGGGATTGCAATGAAGCTGTAACTGAATAAAATAATTACTGTTGACTTTGGGTTGGTCCCATGAAAATGAGAAAAATCCCATGTGTCTCTGACTTTTATCTTAATTTTAAGGAACATATTGTAGGAGCACAAAAGTTTAAACTTGCTGTTATATGCAAAATTCAAAGAATGTTGTTAATTAAAAAACAGAACTAGTAAATGTCAGATTCAGATGCTTATAAGGTAGTCTATTATTATATTACTGTTTTTCTTTATAGGTACTCACATATGTTAGAGAAGGGTTTCTGTGCATCTTCATTTTAAATCTTCGTGTTCTTTATTTCTTTAGTCAGAGTGCATAAAAAAAGAAAAACTAGAATAAATTTTCTATCAAAGTCAGAGAAAATACACAGTAAATGTTTTAAAATTTTCATGTAAATTGTTGTATTATGGAAAATGTGGATTCAAAGTATACCTGGTTTACTATGATTCTGCATCATAATAGTTATATCTAGGAATAGCTCCAACACTCGAATTCAGTTTATCAAAATACGAGTTGACCAACAAGCTAAAAAAACTTAACTTTGTCAAGGCACAATTTCTCTAAGTATAAATTAAATATCTACTATCTCACCATTTCATCAATTAGCAAAGGCTACATTTTATATAAATTAATAACATTTATTCCATTGATATAATATATTAGACTTACTGTTAGACTTATTTTGAATGACTTTAAAATAAGTTACTGCTTTCTAGAAAGCTGAAATTTTATATGTGTTAGCATTTGATATTCTGCAAAATGTCATTTACTCTGTGCTACATGTTTTGTACTTGCTGGAAAAGAGTAATTGTCTTTTTTTTGGTAAGGGTGAAAAAATGTGTTTTATTTATTATCTATTTATTTGTGAAGAGAAGAATTTTGTGTGTATAGCAAGTTTAGTATTTATTTGCAGTATTGACCTGTTATGTAGAATGAAAAATGCTAGTATAATAAGTGTTATCTTTTTTTAAATATAGATGATTTTAATCTATAAAAGTAGCAATAATCTTTATTACTTATAGGAATATGAGAACAGAATTAAGCTATTGTTCTGAGATTATAAAATGGAGTGTAATAGCATTAATTTGCTATGCTCAGGCACATACTTATTTTTAAAATAAGTATTGAGAACCTATGTTTTCACAGGTACTGCATTAGGCACTGAGGAGATGTAGCAATAAATAAGATTGAGAATGCCTATCCTCACGAAGTTTGTAGTCTCTCAAGGAAGGCAGGTAATGAACAAGTATTAACTAGTACACTTAGTACAGGTGTGTCTTTTAGAACTAGAATGAGAGTTTCTAAAAACTCTCAAATTCCACAAAAACGTTTAGTAGGGATAAGCTGTGATGAGCTGTGTTAACAATAGCAACAAACAATTCTTAGTGACTTAAATTTAAAAAATCTATTTCTCACTTTAGATATTCAGAATTGTTGGCAAAGAGATCTGTCATCATAGTCCAATGGAGACACCACCATCTTATAATGTTGCCATTTTAACTGGGGTTATTTAAGGTCCAACTTAGTAGAAGAAGACAGAACTAAAAATTCTTTTATAATTAATTAGTTAAATGCCTCTGCCCCAAAGTGACATATGTCATTTTTAGTCATATTTAATATAGCCATCCTAATTTCAGTGGATGTGGAAAAATGCAATCCTCTAGCTACCCAGAAGTAAAAGAGAACAGAATATTTGTGAACACTGATAATATTTCCTGGAGACCATGAATCAGATCACCAAAATTTTAGCTCATTCTTTTGCCTACCCATGTTATACATTTAATCCTCAAGGAGATGATCTCAAATTTCCATTTAATCATAGCATTAAGATCGAGTTCAGAATCTCTGATTGGTGCACAGTATTCTTCATATTAAAGGATAATGTGTAGTGATTATCAGATTCAGACTTGGTTACTGTTAATCTAAAGAACTCTTGAAATAAAAACACAAGTTATCTCCCCACCCTATACCACATGCCCAATAAATAATGGTAGGATAAAGATAGGATAATAGCAATAAATAACCCCACTTATGATGAGAAAAAATGAAAGGTACACATACGTCACTGGTTCATACCATTTCTGAAATTCCATTGGCAGGTATGGTGAGGGCCATGTACTCTGGAAGTGAAGACTTCTCCTAATTAGGACCTGAAAATACTTTTAGGATAATATCCCTTGCTCGCTGTTCTCTATGGCCCTTAGTTCTGTCTTCATGGAGGTTTTTCTTTTCTATTATACTGCTTGGCCAAATATGAAATGAGCACTGGGGAATGTGCTGTTACTGGGTATCTTTTTAGTTAATCAGATTACTTTCTGTGTGTGGACATCTGTGTAAACCAGAGTGATTTTAGGTCTCGAATTGTCATGGGCTCCTGGTTCTTTTATCAGTGTAGCTCTATCAAAAATTTGACAGGATTCTTCTTATCTATTTGACTTTAGCAACCTCTATCTGCCAGTAGCCACACCCTTCATTCTTTATAAGGAAAGGTTTCCAAAACTGCCACATGGATAAAATTGATCAACCATAATATCTCTTTCAGCTTTTTGACTTAATGGATGGCACCTTGAATCTACTGGCTTTGGTGCATGAGACACATTTTATGCTCTTTATCTTTATTCATCTTTTCTAGTTGAAAATTTACTTTATGAGATCTTCCACTTATGGCCATGATGGAGAAATGCAGACCAGATTTAATCTCCTGTTTTAAACAACTAGAAAACTGGAAGAAAAAAAAAATACACACACACACACACACACACACACACACACACATATATGTAGAACACCTCTTTTCAGACATTGTATATAAGGCAGCATGGGATTGTTATCACTAAGAAAAAGGAAACAGATGAGTTCTATGATGGCCCAGCTTTTTATCTGGAAGCACATTTGGAATGGTGAAGCAGGCAGAGGAAGCCATACAAAATTGCGGTTGCTTCAGTGAGTTGAGAAAGTGGAGGGAAGAGTTCAGGGTGTCTGAGGAGACTAGAAATTGTGGAAAAGAGTTTCAGAGAGGAAAAAAGTCACAGAAAAGAACTCTAGAAATCTGATTATGAGTTCTGTAGAGTCTACATTTAGATAGTTAGTCAAGGGAAATAAATTCATATGTCTACACAAAGACTTGTATAGGATTGTTCATAGCAGCTTTGTTTATCATAGACAGAAACTGCATACAGTGTAAATTTTCATCAGTATATGAGTGAGCAAATAAAGTATAGTAGTCCATACAACAGCATACTACTTAGCAAAAAACAAGAGGATTTTCTGATACACATAACCACATGGAAACATTTTTTACTATTACGCTGGGTGAAGAAACCAGACACAAAGGAGCACATACTGTGTGATTTTATTATATGAAAATCTTAAGGAAGACATGTCTATTATAAAGTGATAGAAGGCAGATCAGTTACTGATGGGGGCCAGGAGTAAAGAGAGATTGGCAAGAAACATGAAGAAAACCCGCTAGGGAAAAGCAAATGTTCTACTTTCTGATTGGCTACCAATCTGATAGCCAAAACTCATCAGATTGTATACTTCAAAAATATAAGTCCTACCTCTGTTCCCTTTAGTCTAAACACACGATGCAATATTCAGATGACGTATTATAGAATTGTACACTTGAAACCTATATAATTTATTAACCAATTTTACCCTAATAAATTTAATAAAAATATGTTTTATTGTTTGTGATTATCATCGATTTTTAAAAATATGATCATTTGTCTCTTAAAGACATAGTGAAGCTTATCTTTTGTTCTTCAAAGTAAAGAAAAAATTGCCCTTTAACTCTGCAAGACTGAATATTTTGTGTTCTTTCTACTTTGTTCCACTTTTGATTGAAAACCAGCCAATTCCTATTTGAGCTCAATTCTTATTTATTTTACCTTGTCAAATGTGGCCTGAATTAGTCTTCTAGGCCTGCCATAACAAAATATCATACACTGGGTGCCTTAAATAATAATAAAGAAATGCTTTCTCACAGTTCTGGAAGCTGGATGACCAAGATAAGGTGCTAGCAGGATTAATTTCTCCTCTGGCCTCCCTTCTTGGCTTGCAGACAGCAGTCTTTTTGCTATGTCCTCACATGGTTTTTCCTCTGCGCATTGGTCCCTGGTTTTCTCTCTCTCTCTGCATAAGGACAGCAGTCATATTGGATTAGAACCTTACACTTATGACCCTGTTTATCTTTAATTATCTTTTTATAGGCCATATATCCATATATAGTCATATTGGACATTAAAGCTTCAATAGGAATTTGGGGGGACATAGTTCAGTACATAACATTCTACTCTCTGGCCTCCCAAAATTCATGTCCTTTTCACATGCAAAAACATTCACCCGTCCCAACCGTCCCCAGATTCTTAACTTGTTCCAGCAGCAGCTCTAAGTCCAAAGCCTCACATAAATCAAGTATGGATGAGACTCAAGGTATAATTCATCCTGAGGCAAAATTCCTCTCCAGCTGTAAATCTGTGAAACCAGTTGAGTTATATACTTCCAAATTATAATGGTGAACAGACATAGGACAGATGTTCTCATTTTAAAAGGGAATGATTAGAAAGACAAAAAAGGCGACATGTCCCAAGCAAGTTCAACACCTAGCAGAGCTAACTCCATCATGTCTTTTTTTTATTTCTATTAGATCTTGAGGCTCAAGAATAATCCTTTTTGGCTCCATCCTCTCTGCTCTCCAGGCCCTCTGGGACATGATTCTGGGTAGCAGTGCCATCCTCCTGCAAGGGTCTGTGTAATAGCCTTGCCCCCAAGGCACTGCATGGTAGCAGCCTGGCCCAGAAGGAGACAGCCTTGGCCTTTGAAGCCAAAGAGGAGCTGGCCCTGCTCCCTAAATATGTGGTGACAGTGGCAGCCCTGCTGATTTTTGAATCACACTTGAAATCATTCGTCTCTTGAATGATAATGCATGTTGGCAGCCCATCAGCTCTATTGTCCCATCCTGTAGAATCCCAGAATTCCAACAGCCTTCCTTCATTTCATCCCACCTCTGTCCCCTTTCCTCCAAATGGTAGTGTCCCTACTGGTAACAATTACTGCAGTTTATCTCTTTCTCCTCTCACATTTTACCATAAGAAATTAGAAGAAACTAGGCTGTACTTTCCACAGTTTGCTTAAAAATCTCAGCTAAATATCCAACTTCATCACTTTTAACTTAAACTTTCCACAAAACATAGAACATAATTTGGGTGAGTTTTTTGCCACTTAGCTGGCACTGCAGCTTAGTCTTCAAAGGTCTATTCCACTGCTCTATCATACCTGCTCTTTTAGGATGGTGGAAAATGTAATGATACCAGTGAATTCTGTGAGCCTTGGTCCATTGCCTCACTTCATTTGCTGTAAAGTGAGTTCCTTGATCAAAAGCAGTGCTGTATGGCATAATCATGACAATGGATAAGGCATCGTGTAAGTCCATGGGTGATAGTTTTGGCAGAAGCATTGCATGTAGGGAAGACATCCATATCCGGAGTAACTGTCTCTTTTAGTAAGAAGAAAATGTTGGAAGTGGTTCAGTGTAATCAATCTGCCATCAGATAGGTGACAGATCATCCCAGGCAATGCTGACTCAGTGTTGTTCTTGCTGCTGGCAGATTGGGCACTCAGCAGGGGCTATTGCTTTGTCAACTTCGGTGAGTGGAAGTCCGTGTTGCTGAGCCTATGCATAACCTCTGTCACTACCACCATGGCTACTTTGTTCATGAGCCCATTGGATGACAGAGGTGGCTGGGAAAAGAGACTCTCTGGTATCCACAGAACCAGTAATCTAATTTACTTATTATTAAAATCCTTCTCTGTTGAGGTCACACTTTGGTGAAGAGTCACATGGCATACAAATAGCTTCACATTTTTTGCCCATTCATAGAGATGTATTCACATAACTCTTTCCAGACTTCCTCATCACTAATTTTGCATTGCTGCTTGTTCATTGGTATATAATATACCTCCAAGTTTTTGCAAGCAACAGTGTCATCAAGTGTTTTTTTATGTGTAACATGGACACTACTTTTATAACTTCCATTATGTTGCCCTTAGAACAATTACATAAGCCAATATCACATATTTTAAGATTTTGTTATGGCATCATCTTACTCCTCATACCAAACTATGAATTAATCAGGTTAGTCTATGAAAAATCTCAAGGCCTTAAAACAGCAAATATTTATGTCCAAAATGAGTCTGCAATGGGGCTCTGCTCATTATTGTTGCTCAGGGACTCAGGCAGAGGGAGACCCCACATGTGGCCCCAGGGCAAGAGAGTTAGAAAGCTTCATACTGGCAAGGTGGTAGCGAAAAATGATCTTTTTTTTTTTTTAATCAAAATTAGAGAAGATCTGGACACTGGTGTACTTTAGTATTATCTACTGTAAGAGCATAAGAACAATTTTAGTTAAACATTAAAATTCATCGCTTCCTCCCAATCACTTAAAACCTGTGCAACTCTATAACCAGAGGGCCAAAAAAAGCAATTACAATTCTGGTAAAAATTCTTGCGCAGTTAAAAGGCAAACTTTATAATAAATATAAGCCTTTATTTTAGAAAATTAAAAGGTAAGCATGGCTTGATGGAATTGGTATAAGGAAAAGTTGAAGCTGATGAGTTATAGAACCAAGAGAAAAATGTACAGAGTTGGGGAGAACCATGTAATAAGCGCTTCCAAGAGAGATCACTTGGGTAAACTTAACCCAAGAAGGATGTTACTGAATGGGTTTCCTATACAGCTTTATATTTCTCTGTGCCTTGTTGTACTTTGCTATATTAGTGTAGTTTGTTTTCAACTGCTTTTATTTGTATAAAACATTAATATGCTGAAGAGAAAAATATATGACCCAACAATACACTATTATCCTCTATTTACTGATGACATATGAGCTTATTATCAATATAATTGCAGAAATGTGCATTGTAGCAGAAAAGCTGTACTAAGTAGAAGAGTGAGATAGTGCCATAGACTCTATAGTTGTTAGCATAATTCTAATCTGGAGGAATCAGAGGAGTGTTTCTGGAGGACACGATTGAAGCTAACACCTGAAGGATTTTTCAAGATCAAGCTGTTGGAAATGATAAGCTAAATCATTTCAAACAGAGGGAAAAACTTGGGAGAAATTCTCAGAGGCAAAAAGGCAAAAAAACAAACAAAAAAATCTGAGACTTTTGCAAGGAGCTAAAGGAAATTCAGTATTTCGGGATGTGAGAAAGCAATTGGTGTGAGATGAAACTAGAGATTTAGAATAGGGCCAGAGCGTGCAGGGCTCATAGGCTGTATGAAGGAAATTTTTTCTTAGTAAAAATGGAAGGAAATGACAAGATAAAATGTAGTTACTAAATGGAGAATGGATTATTACAGGGGAAGAATGGAAGCAGGGAAACCAGTGAGAAGGTTATTTAAATTGTCTAAGAAAAAGTTGATCTTGGCTTGGATCCAACAAATTACAGTGGGGAAAAGAGCATATGGATTCAAGAGCTATCAAAGAGGTAAAACAAATAACACAGTGCTGTGTGCTTGTGTGCAGGAGGGGCAAAAATGGGGAGCATGTAGAGTCAATCATATAAGGTTAATTTTATATCTGTCGTGCCTGAAACATCAGATATTATCAAGTTACTGGTCAGATATATGTCTGTATATCAGAAAACAAGTATGGCCTGAGGATAAATTAGGGAGTTAACAACACGCAGATGGTTATTATAACCATGGAGTGAATGTAAGAATTTAGGAAGAGAATGCATGGATGAAAAAAATTGAGCTTGGATGGTGGTTATTTCACAATTTATTTTTGTACTCCAGAGAAGTTTTTCTGGCTTTCTGTCCTCTTGGTCAGAATAGTCTAACCCCTGAGGAAACAATGGCTGTGGTAATGCTGATGATGGAGCAATCACGAGTCAGATTATGCCCCAAAGAGACACATGGCTATACCTTCAGGGGTGTTTATCTATGTTAGCTGCTCAATGGTGGAGTCTCAGGAAAAATAGTAGATAACCAGCTTTCTTCTCCTATGCTAGTCTTCAAGGAAGTCAGGTTGACTGAGCTGTTGCCAAGACAGTAATAAAGTTTGACAGAAAGTAAGGATGCATTAATACAAAATTTTAACAATCAGGTTGGAATTTTTGTTTCAAGAAAACCTATGTGAGTTGTTTTATATGAATTATCCATACCTACTCCATGCCTTCTTTATAATATAGATTACAGATTGTACAAGACTGGGATTCTTTGCATTTTGATCACTAATACATCCTAGACACAACATAAGCTCTCAGTAAATATTTGTTGAATGAATAAATGAATGGTACAGGTGTTACATCCATGTCTGGTATGAAAAACAATTTCAGACTTATTGATTAAACAGAGAACAGATTAGCGATTCAAGTCCTGCCAATAACAAATTCAGTAAATTCTGTCTGATTAAACACTTTTATTTTCAATTCAGAAAAACCAGTTCATGAACTGTGATTTTCCAATCAGAATGATAACCTATAAAAATGTTAAAGAAGATGCCAAGAAAATGTCACTTTTAGGAGTATTTTTTAACTCATTGACTCATGAAGTTACTGTAAGTGTGCACAGTGACTGTCACCGGAGGCACTGAACCATTTAGCAGATGGCTCTGTAAATGTGAAAAGGAATGGGCATATTTAGTATTATACCCACTAACTTCTTTTAATTTCTGCTGCGTTTGTAGAGGGAAGCCACAAAACTCCATTATCTATATTTTTATCCACTGTTTCTTTTTTTCTTGATCCCAACTTTGCCCACACTGAACTGAAAGATAAGTAATAATTGTAGCTTATACTTATTTAAAACTTACTACATGCTAGGTGCTGGTCTAAGTGCTTTACGTGTACTTGATAATTTCATCCTCACACTATCTCAATTGTATAGTTAATACAATTATACCTATTTTAGATATAAGTAAACCAAGGCATAGAGAAGTTGCTCAGTGTCATGATTAATAAATGGTAGGGCCAATGCATCTGACTATGATATTACCTACGTGTAACTCAGAGAAACCAGTTATGGCAGTCCAGCATCTTGGTGCTCCCAATGTTCTCAGTTAATATTACACATTTCAGATCTGTTAGTATACTGGGAACCACCTGGTCCAAACTTCTCATTTTATGTGACAAGTGAGGCCCAGAAAATTAAAGGAACTTGGATTGAGTATTCACAGTGAGTGGCTGGCTGCCTTTTTCAAATGCAAGGTTATTTGAAACAGATGTCTTCTGAAAATTAGGTGAAAAGAAATAAATGAAATAATTCAATGGATTTTTCTCCCACCCTAATTCATTATGCTCTAACTCTTGAGTCTTCCAATTGGTATTTACTTATAATGCATTTCTGTATATAAGACATAAAACTTACATCAATCAGAAATGGGTTTGGTACAAGAAACAGTAAATACCAACAGAACTGTGGCTTCAAAAATTAGAAATTGATTTCTCTCTCATGTAAAGGAAATACAGAGATAGGCAAGTCAGGAGTGGTATGGTAGCTCTGCAGTGTTCATGACTCAGACACTAGCAGCTCACCTCTCCACCATTCCTGGAGTGTGGCCCTCGTCCTCCTGTTAAAGTTTGCTCATCTAGCCATCATATCTCTATTGTAGAGAGCAGGATAGTGGAAAGAGAAGAGAGCAGCAAAGTATAAGTGTCACTGTATCAGTATCAGATAGCATGTGATCAGAAAAGCAGGGTTGCTAAGAGTGAAGTAGATTAATAGATTTATTTTAGGAACTTGACCTTCCAAACTGTGGGTATAGTTTAAACTGTTTATGTTCCGTGTTGGTTCTGTGTATAGTGCTGAGCCCGGAGACAGTAGGACAGGCTATTTAGAAGGAAAGATGGACGTTTTCATGGTTAGTTTTAGGTGTCAACTTAGCTAGGCTATCATCCTCAGTCATTCAATTACTTTCTGTGAGGATGTTTTATAGATGTGACTAAAGTCTATAATCAGTTTATTTTTTAAGTAAGAAAGATTATCCTTGATAATCTGGTTATGACTGATTCAATCAGTTGAAAGGCAGAAGTGAGGCTTCCCAGCAGATGAAATTCCACCTTTGGACTGCAATTTCACCTTGTGCCTTAGAGGGTCCCTTCTTGATGGCCTGACAGTTTGTAGACTTGCCTAGCCAGCTTCCGGTGTAAACCAGTTCTTTGCAATAATTCCCTTAATATATATCTCCTACTTGGTTCAGTCTTTCTGGCCAAACCCTGGCTGATATGGAAATGATGTGAGAAAGAACAAGGACACCCTGGAACCCCTGAAGACAAAGTAAAACCTGCACTAATCTCTAACCACCTCCAAATCTCCAATTCTGGTGATGCTGGTAACCTGTAGGAAAAGCTGGCACCCTTTGTCATGGAGCTAACATGAATTTTCTTCAGAAGCTAGAAAAACAGCAGGA
>NW_006436298.1:38092084-38093709 GCF_000325575.1 Pteropus alecto
CAGACCCAGCCGATGTCATGCTGACAAAAAGAGCCAGTGGATTCTTGATAAGATGCATAAGCTGCAACAACACCTGACTTAACACTGACCTTCCTACTATAAACAGAGCTGCTGCTTCACTTCTACCTTCCAAACTTTGTGCAAATTTGTCCTAGCCCATCCTAGTGCAGATCCATACAGAGAAGGGGGTTCTGAGAAATATTGTTTCACCTTAGCTAAATTGACACAAAAAAGCCACCACTTCCAGGTATCTTGCAGGAGGTTTCTGAGAAGCTTCTACCTGATGCTTTTTATTTCATAGTTCATTGGCAAGAACATGCAGACCACATCTGGCTACAAGTCTAAAACTCCATTCTCTTCTAAAGAGAGGGAGGATGGACACTGAGGTCAAATAACTGGTCTTCTCTGTCAGAGCACTACTCTTATAGGATCCAGTTCCTACCATCTAGAGCTCAATTTTTAGGAGGAGAAATTAGACACTATACAAATCTGTACTGAGCTTTGGGTTTTTAGTTAAGTAGAAATACTTCCTCTTCATAGTCCCTTCAAAAACTTCCAAGTGCTTTTATGTTTAAAGAACTTGTCATACATATATCAAAATATTATCTTCAGGACAGCAGTGGACCCTTAGCAGCAGGTGATTCTTTACCCTGGGTGTCAGAGTGGGACTTATACAGATTAGCAGCAGGACTTTTCAAAGGCCTTTGGAGGGAATGTTTTCTTTTCCTGGAAGAAGAAAATGCAGGGTCAGTGGCCAGGGGCTTCCCGTATAAACGGAATGCCTTGGGGGATCTGCTTTAGTCCAATGAAAAGGAAACTACTCAGTTTGTTCTCTGTGTCTACGAATATGTTTCTGTTTTGTTTAGTTTGTTCTGTTTCTGTAGATTCCATATGTTATTAGACTTATCATGATGATCACATTGTAAAGTATATAAAAGTTGAGTCACTATGTTGTACACCTGAAACTAACATAATATTTAATGCCAACTATATTTTAAAAATTTTTTTTTAAATAAAAAGAGAAGAAAACCCACTTATATTGTGGACTTATGTAGATAAAATAGATTTTAATGCTTCTTTGTACAAATTCGACCAAATCGACTCCAGTAATAATATTTAATGTCTTTTGAGCTTTACCACAGGCCGGGCACTGACCTAAACAGTGTAGGTAGATTATCACATTTAATCTCATAAGAACCCAATGAGGTATTTATAATTATTATTCACATTTTACAGGTAAGGAAGTGATGCACAAAAAAGTAATTCAACAAGACAATATAAATAGCAGGATGAACTCAGGACATGGGTCTTCACAGCCTTTCTCCTGCATTTCCCTGATGTACACCTGGATCTTGACTCATCTCAGAAACAATACCCTCTCTGTACTAGGGCAGGAAAGTGAATACAGGGGAAAAGCCTGTTAACAATAAGGACCTAAACCAAAAGGAGTTTCTACTTAGCCCATAGATAACTAGAAAGTTAAATTAATTCGAAGCCCTGTTCAAGGATCATTCTGTTTAAATACAGTTAAATAAATAATAATCTCTAACTATATTAGGATCAGCTCTAAAAGAAAAACTCTGAGAGGGTAAGGTGTAAGACAAGGAACGAGGGGCAGTGGTGGA
>NW_006436298.1:38093760-38094689 GCF_000325575.1 Pteropus alecto
TTCCATACCTATTGGCTAAGTTCTGTGAAGGCAGATGCTGTTGATGTTCCTCTGTAGCACTCTGTAGCACTCAGGAGTCCTTCAGGGGCTTTGCCTAGCACGGGTGCTCAAGAACTGGTTCAGGAAGAAGTACTTGAAGGAAGAGACTTGGAAGCCATGTATCAGTTTAGCACTGGTGCAGTATGCATTATTTTATACTGAACGTTAAGACTCAGGGCAGTAGATGTTATTTTCTCCTGTGTCACCGGGATCCATTGGGGCCCGGAACCCATATGTGACACCATAATTAGCCTGTTTTTTTTTTTTATTAATTTAAAAATATTTTTTAGATGGGGTGTTTGTGTGAGATTTGACAGAGACCACCCAGATGTGTGTATTATACTGACAGACATCCCTCAGATCCCCCAGTAAGTAGGCAGTTGACAGAGGATGTGATTTTTCATTCCTCTTGAAGTAGCTTTTTACCTCTTTTGACCATGTGTCTGACAAAAATCCAAACAAGTTAAGTGTTGCAGAAAATATAAAAAGAGCTAGAAGCCAGTAAAATCGAAGGACGACCTTCCCTCCACCCACCCCCCCGTCCCCCAGGGCATCTGATAACAAAAGGCTCTAGCATGACAAACTGCCTGCCTGCATTTCACCTGTCTCAAAATCCTCTTGGCTTTCTCTCACTTTCTCTTTTTAAACTCAGAAATGGAATATATGAAACACAGGGTGAAGAGTAGCAATCGAAATCCAGAAGGCTAGAAACATTTGCGCCATTCTCTGAATTTATGTATATCCCCTATCTCTGGAAGGCTCTCGGAACCGAAATGCTCAGCGCGGCTGGTGAGTTCCCTGCAGCAGCTGGCAGTGGAGCTATAAATAGAACGGGGCGGGAAGCGCCTTGCGGAGGGGGAGCGGGCGGGAGCTGCCCTGCTCTCCCTCCG
>NW_006436298.1:38094768-38095009 GCF_000325575.1 Pteropus alecto
CCGCGCCGCCTCGCGGCTCCAGGCAGCAGCGTCAGCGGGGGGAGGGTGTGATGGCGAACACGCTGGAAATGAAGACGGGTTTCTAACCTTGGAGTGGGAAAACCACCACCTGTGATTTCACTCCCTCTCTGTTCTTCCTTTGAAGCTCTGGTTAACACCTGAAATTCGGCCTTACACACACACACACACACACACACACACACACACACACACACACACACACACACACGAAGGAATTTGG
>NW_006436298.1:38095139-38120162 GCF_000325575.1 Pteropus alecto
GGAAACCGTGCATGTGCGTGTGTGTGTGTGTGGTGGTGGGGGGGGGGTTGATGGGGGGTTATTTTTGGCGCATGCACACCCCTCGGTAGTCTCAAGGTCTGCAATACCCTGAGCATTTCGGGTCCCCGCCAGGCTCGTCCCCGCCAGCCAAGGACTGGAGAAGGAGGGAGTCCCCAGTCCCGGCAAGGCATCCTGCCACCAGCTTCTGTATTTAGCACAGTCGGTGCTGAAGCAAGGACAGGCAAGTAGCTGGGTTCTCTGAAGGTGGACCCTGACCTGCTGCCAGCGGGCAGCGCAGTGGGGACCCGGCTCACCCCGCCGCGCCCGCCCGCGGCCGGGCCCCCAGCGCACCCGGACTCCCCTGCGGGTGCTCGGAGCCCCGGAGCAGGGGAGGAGAGAGGGACGCGGCGCTTTCCTGGGCGGTGAGCTGTCACGGAATTTGACACCCAGAGAGGCAGAGGTCCTTGGCCAGGACTCCCGATCTTTCTCAGATGGAAACAGTTTCTCCCAGTGAACCTGCCGGAATTCTCACTGGAATCTCACTTCGGCTTCACCTCCTAGCGCATTTAACCAAGGCCGCGTTTCCCGCTTTGGGGCAAGGAAGGCTCCAAATGGAGTGGGGCTCCTGGTTGCAGAATCAGGTAAGCTAGCATCTAAGGTGCCATTGATTGGGGGCTACAGATTTGATGGAGACAATTCTCCCTCAGGCATGATGGGGAAATGAAGTTTGCCTTGGGGTTCCCCTCCTCCCCTTCCCTACTCCGGGCCCCTTCTCCCTTCTTCACCTCTCTTGTCTACATTTTCCCTGTCCCTATTCATACTTTAAAAAGAAAAATTTCCTTGGGAGGGTGGTTGGTGGAGGGAGTCCCTTTTGTTTTTATTTTCAGCATTTTAATGTTCTACGTTAGAGGCCATTGCCACACTGCGATCTGAAATCCCCCTCCCCCAATCCCTTTGCCTTCCACCCTTCCTCCCTTACCTCAGTTTTCTGTTCCCCTCTTTCCTTATCTAGCCTATTTATTTTTCTTTACCATCTTTGAAAATATGTTTTTCTTTTCCCTCTTTGATAATATAAGCCAGAATAAATGGAGAGGGGAGATTGTCCTGACTTGTGTGTAATGTAGTGCTAGGGTTATAGGGTATATGAATTGATGGTTTATGGACCATTTATCCATCAAGAATTGTTGAGCACCTACTCTGTGCTGTTTTTTTGACTTCTTGTGTGGGATGACCAGACCATTCTCCTGAAAATAAACTGCTCCCCCCTCCATTTTCACCAAGTTCCCCTCTACTTTCCTCTAGGCTGTGGGAAACCAGCAGGATGTAGAGGTGTGGGATAGGAGGAAGTTCATTGGGTCCAGGCTGGTTTGGTGCCTTGTGCGCTCAAGCCATGGAGTAGTAATAAAAATCACACATTAATAATAATAATGGACATTTCTTGAGCACTTGGTATGTTTTGGTAATGTTCTAAGAACTTAACAAGTATTAACTCATTTAAACCTCATAACAACCCCATGAAACAAGGAATACTAGTATCTCTTTTTTACATATGGGACAACTCAGGAACATATATTTTAAGTAATTAGTTCATGATGACACAACTAGTAAGTGAGGAGCTGATATTAAAACTCAGCGCATCTGACTCTAGAATGCAACTCTTAATCAGTTACATATCTCTATCACCACATATTCATCCACCTTCTCTGGACTCAGCACTGTTCTAGGCAATGGAGATGGACGAATGCACAAGGCAACCCAAATCCTTGGCACTTATATTTTACTTGAGGGAGATAGACAATATATCAGCAAACACACTAGATAATTTCAGGTAGTGGTAGAGTTCACAAAGGAAACAGGGTGCTGTATTAGAGAGTGGCAACCTTTACATGGTGAGTGGTTAGGGAAATTCTCTTTGTGGTGGGAACATTCAGGCTGAGACAGTGAAGCACTGAAGAGAGGAAATAGAAATATCTAATGAACACATGAAGTGATAGTTATGCTCTTCAGTAATTATGGAAATGTAAATCAAGGCCTCATTGAGATGTCCTTTTACACCCATTTGCTTGGACTCAAATTAAAAAGTTTGACAATATCAAGGGGTTGAAGAGGCTTTGGATTCACAGGATCTTCCAACATTGCTGGTGGGAGTATGAACTGGTACAGTGACTTTGGAAAATAGTTTGGCATTATATCCTGATTCGAACATTCATACACACACCTGTGAGCTAATAGTTCAACTTGCTTCTAGGTTTATACCTATTAGAAACTTTTGCACATGTTCAATAAGCTTTATAAAATAGGTAGAGATTACTTCTCTCATTTTAAATGAAATCTGATTCAGTTGAGACATGTACATGAATATTAATAACAGTCTGGTTCCTGATAATGAAAACCTGGAAAGAAGTCCAATGCCCATCAGTGATGAGTAGAAGGATAGTGCAATATTGTCACATAGAGGAATAGTATACAGTAGTCAAAAATGAACAGGGGCACAACAATGTAATTGGATTTTAGCAATATACTTCTAAATGAAAATTTTCTAGATTACATATAATATGATAATCTTTTATAATATTAAAAACTACTAAAATAAAAAAACTATTTAGGAATACATGTAGATACAATAATATTATATAAATAAGAAAGCAAGAGAATGAGAACCCAAGATTTGTATTTATTACCTTAGATAGGGAGAATCAGGGGGACCATATGGTTGGAAGCAAGTCATCATCAAAGTCCCAGCCGTGTTTTGGCTGGTAGACCCAGGTATGCTTTTTACATTATTAAAAATAACTAATAAGTAATGAAATATGACAGAGCATGCATGAATTAATGATGAGAATATATGATGAACCAAGTATTCAGACTAACCTTGTTCTATGTGCTGTGGTCCAAACTGGAAGGTAGAAAAGAAGAGACCTCAGAGAGAAGGGAGCTTGATGTTTTATGTTTTAGAAAGAGAAAGGTTAGAGGAAGGGTAGGCTAGCGGGTCAGAGAGGCAGACTGGTTCCAGATCATGTAGGGCCTTGTAGGTCAAGATAAAGAAGGAACGGTTTTAAGCAAGAGAGTGAAATGATTTGGTTTAAGATTTTAAAAGGCCACTCTGAATGCTATGTGGAAAATAGACCATGGGAAGGGCACTTATGAGGCCACTGCAGTAGTAGAGAGAAAATGATGGCAGGAGCATGGCTGTGTTTCTGCAAGTTATTTACTGCACAGAGCATGAGCTTGGAGGTCAAGTGGAGGTTAAAATACAGACCATGCTCTGCTTGCCAGCAAACATCCTGGTGCTAGGCTGTGAAGGCCTGGAGGAAGGGGACCTTTTATCAAATATGCACAAAGGGCTCTGTAGGCCTGCAGCACCCAATGGTGGTGAGAATGGACTTGAGAAATGAACAGATTCAGGACATATTTTGTAGGTAGAATAGACAGGATTCATTGATGGATTATTTATAGGAGTCTACAGAAAAGAAGAAGAACAATCAGGGTAGAAAACCATATTTTAGATGTGTTAATTTTGAAATGCTATTGGACAGCTGAGTAAAAATGTCAGCGAGGGAGCTGGGTATGAGTTTGAAGCTTGAGGGAAAATTTGTGGCAAGAGACATAAATGTGGGGACTCTGAACCTGTGGATAGTATAGTTCAAGTACCTCCACTTAATTGTCATTGTCAGATTGTGAATTCCTTTCTTTTTTATTCCCAGCAGAGTATGAAGTTATCAATAAATAATGGTTGACTAGATGACAGAAAAATACATAAACAATATAGACGTGAAGAAATCGAGGGGAAACTGAGGAAGTGTCTTGAATATCTGGACGCTGTCATTGTCTAAAGGTTGAAGCTGTGTAGTTTCCAATCCCTCCTGAGGCGGAAGCAAGTCTAATGGTGGTACTAGCTCGTTAGGAGGATGTGACCAGGGTTTTTAGGGCCAGTGTCACATGTGGATACCCAGGGTTATTTAGAGAAGCCAGAAATGGTAAGAACTAAAGAGTGAAGACACAGAGTGGCCAGGAGAAACCCGAGGGTCAGAGAAAGAAGATGAGGGGGCACAGAACTAAATCAGAAAGTCACCCGCAAATGCGGTGAGCCTTGCAGGTACAGGAATAGAGTGAAATCAGCACTAGAGAGGACTGAAGGGCTGAATGAAAGGATCTGAGGCAATTGGTACAAATGGAGCCACAAGGTTCAATTTATGACCAATGAATTGTAGGCGTACTTGATCATCACCAGCTAACTAGTCTGGCCACATATCAACCACCTCCAACTTCGCAGGACCTCAGGCTGTGTTGTCTTTTGTGACGTCTCATTTAGGAAATGATTATGAAGGGCTTCCTATCTATGCCAGATATCCCATCCCATCACCATGCTGTCTCCTCTGTGGCACTTGCCTTCACAATACCCTGCCGTTGCCAGGCCTGAGGGGCTGGCCTTGCCCTTCTACATTTGGGCCTCGCAAGGTTCTTTCATGTCACCCCATTTCATCACCCTGTTGATATCTAGCTCCCCTGCCACCCCCCTCTCATTGCAGTTAACATCTCTTGACTTGTCTGTCTTCTTTCCTCAAAGTGGCTGCTCCTTGTCTCTGTTCACTGGTGTATCTCTAGTGCCAGCTCAGTGACTGTGCACAGGAATTGGGAAAGGAAGAGAGGGAGAGAGGAAGAATTCTCCTTTTTTGCTTGATGTTGAGGTGATCAAGATGAGACCATTCTATCTTCACTGATAAACACACAAGGACCTCTCTTTGCTCAGACAGCCGGGTACAGTATTACTTAAGAATGTAAGCTTTGGAAAAAAATAGACCTAGAGTTCAATTCTGGTTCTACCACATACGGCTTGGTGAGGTCACTTAATCTTTTTCAATTTCTTCATCTGTAAAATGTGGATAATAACAAAACCTTCTTGTATTGTTGTGAGTTTTAAATAAGATAATAATGTGAAGCTTCCTAGCACAGTGCTTGGCATAGGATAAGGACACAGTAAAGTTCAGCTGTTATTATTTTCCAAGGAATTTAATTGTCAATTCCTCCTTTGTTGATCAGCTTCAAGGAATACTTCTAATTCTGAGAATTTAGGCTCTTTATCCAGAGGAGTCAGTGCCCTGGCAATAAGGTAGTAGTCATTTTTGGCAGACTGTTTCTGGGCACATGGGCATTTGCTGTGTCATTTCTCACATTACTCCATGTCATATTCCTGCACATAATTCACGGGCAGCCAGGAGTCTGAATGGCAGTGAAGATTCAGAATTTATTCAACATTCCATAAACAGCGATTGAATGTCTTACTATGTAAATAGAGATGTAGTGATGACTAAGGCACAGTCTCTGCTTCCAAAGAAATCACAGTCTCGTTAGGGAGGCAGATAAATAAACAGACAATGACAATATACATATTCATGGGATCACTTCTGCTGCAGGCACCTGTCCCCCAAGCCCACCCCCAAACCCCACCTACCCAGTGCTGGGAAGAATGGTGTGAACATAGAAGTAGTGATGGTAGCTTGTATTTGAACGTGTATTTACAGTGTATAAATAATGCTCACTTCGAGTTATTTTATGTGATTTTCATAACAGCCTTATGAAATAAGGTAGAGATTACTGCTCTCATTTTATGAGCGACATCTGATTCCATTGGGAGATGCTTTTAAATAAGGCAAAGTGTCTTATGTAGGACACTACCACTTTTCTGTCTTTAACCTCTTCCATTGTCCTTCCATTGTTCTTATTCAGGGCTCAGTCTAGTTCACCACCCTTGTTGGGCTGAGGTTTAGTTTTGATTCTGAGTTTCTCTCCTTGGATTTGATGGCCAACTTTATCTTCCCTTTCCAGACCTTTGCTTTCTGTCAGCTTAAACTGACAACTCATTCCATTCAGGTGGCTTTGTGCAACTATTCCGATCTCCAAGACCCCATCTGGGTGCTGGCCGTGAGGCAAAGCCCAAGCGAGGGTCACAGGGTTTCCCCCGACGGAGGGGTCAGAAAGAGAAGCTTGGCTGAGTAACTCTGCTTGTGCAACTTAGGAAATGGAGGAAGCAGCAGAAGAATCTTTTCATTCCCCAATTTCACAATGCTGGTTCAGTCAGGAGTATCACTGATGTTTCTCCTGATTGCAGAAGGAATATGGAAGTCACATTATCCTCCCTAAAAATGGAATGACTTATTTGCACTTTCTCAGAGATGTTTTAACAGCAGTTGGTCATTTATGAAATACTCAGAAGTTGTCTGATAAAGAATACATAAGAGATTAAAATCTTTTTATGGTTATTTATGTAAAGAATATGGTTTGTTTTCTTTTTAGAAATTTACTTAGGGAAACTAAAGCTTGCAGATGTGTTTGTCATGTGATTATAACATGGGAAATTGAGTTTATTGCTGAAAACATGTGCTTTTCAAATCTGTATTTTTTATGTTTGTGGAAGATATTATTATAATAGATATTTTTGCTACCCATGTAATATCTGAGTGGGGCAGCTCAAACACCTCTGCCAGATCTGCAGTGCAGCAAGAGGAGGATTTTGATTGTAGTGGCTCAGAAATACTGAAGGAGCAACTTCCTTCCACAGATCTTCAACCTTTACCACAGCAACTTTGAGTATATTATTTTATAAGGGAGAAAATTGGTTAGCTGGTTATTTTCTTTGAATTTATGTGTGAAGTTTGTGAAACACATGGGAAATAAAAGCCATAATTTATCAAAGGTGAGCTTTGAAAGGGATCTGAAATTCCATTTGCCACAGTGTATTAGGGATCAAGTTATATGTTAATTGACTAGTAAAGAAATTCTACTAAAAATTTCGTTTTGTATGCAGGGAGACTAGTCTCATTTAGAAAAAGTCTGAATTACAATATGTGTGTTTTAAGAAATACCTTTGTTTTACTTTTAGTTCATGAAGTCACAGTACCAACAAAGTGTTTGCATTAGTGCCTCTTCTTTCATGTGTGGATAAGACTCTTCTGTAATTATTAACATTAGTTGAAAATAAACAAGTAAGTCCTTAAAAACATCTGTTTTGCTTTTAAACTTTGTTATACTTTTAGGGTATTAATTTGCTTGGCGAAATTCTTCAACACAACTAGGTAAACTTCAGCCCAAGCTAATTCAACAGCACATAATTTCTAAATTACTGAAACCTAAATAATTTTTACTGTAAATTCAAATTGAAAACTAGACATCCAGTCACAGACCAAGCTGGATTTTCTGCTTAACTATAAGGGAGAGATTGTTTTCCTTCTAGACTGGCGAAAAATTTACCACCTGACATGCTGACAGCTTTGATGTGTTCTGGAAGAGACAGGCCTTGCCAACTGTGGACAGCTGTGCTTGGCACTCCCCTCAGTCCAGACTCCCAACTCTACTATAAACATTTTTTTTCATATAGCCCCTCAAATAAATGACTGACAAAAACTAAGCCAAAACTGACGATTATCAGGCACGTGTCTGAAGATGCTGGCTGCTTTTTGTCACGGCATCTCTGGCCAATTAGACTGAGTGAATCTTCCTGCTACACTTTTTCTACCTTTACCGCAAATCAGAAATCAGATATTGTCTTACATAGAATGGGAGAGCTAGATGAAGACAAAGTTTGGCAGGTGAGACGAGTGCTTCTCAAATTCATACTTTTCAAAACACAGATCCCTGGGCCCTACTCCTAGAGATTCTGACTGTCAGAATTTCCCAGCATTTCCACTTATAACAATTGCCCAGGTGATGCTAACACTGCAGATGTAGGAACACACTTCAAGCTACACTGGCCTAGGTCATTAATTTTGAGGAAACTTGGCGAAACAATGGAACTGCGTTTCAGAAACAAAACTCACCTGAACATGGCCAGTCTAGTGGAGGGAGATAAGGCAATGCTAGTGTGACCAACTGTCCAGTTTGACCCAGATTATCCCAGTTTTAGCACTGAAATTCTTGTGTCTCAGGAAACCACTCAATCCCAGGCAAACTGGAAAGTAGGTCCCCTACAAGGCATACTAGGCTAGCTTATCATGGTAGGTTTATTATGCTTTGAAGTGACTGGTGTTTTGCCTAAATCTTAAACCCACAGTGGGTTTTAAGACAAGCCATTGAGCACACTATGAGATAACATGTAAATAAGGGTAACTGAGGCACTGCTGGTTTGAGCTTTCAGCTTTTCTAAACCTCTTTTCTCACAAGTTGTGGTAGATCAAGGGTTATCACGGTGATTCTCAAACTTGTCTGCCCATTGGAATCACCTGGCAAGCTTAAAAAAGGAAACAGGCCTGTGTTCCATAACACCCCACCTGTTGTGAATTAATTGGTTTAGGGCGTGGCCTGGGCTCCTGTAGTTTTTAAAGGTCTCCAGATGATTCTAATCTGCAGACAACTCTGGGAATCACCATGGTAAGTAGTGTCCAAAGACGGCAGCTGTAAATATTTCCACATGAAGAAGTAGGGTCTATTTCCTGTGCATCGAGTCGCACTGCCTTTGTGACTTGCTGTGAACAATAAAGTTTAAAGAAGATGAATTCTGGGGCTTTGAGCCCAGGCCATGAGAGGACTGGTAGCATTTGCTTCCTGCCTTTTAGAAGACAGCCTCCATATGAGGGGTCAGACTCTCCTGAGTCCACAGGGCTGTGAAGAAGTTTCAGCTTGCCTCGGGGAGAGTGAGCCACTGCCTGAACGAACAGCAAGACACAGACTTGTGAGTGAAGCTTTCTTGGACCTTCTAGTCCAGCCCAGCTAACAGCTAAATTTGGCCGAGTGACCCCAACTGGTGCCACCAGGATCGGAACCATGCAGGCAAGCCCCCCAACATCTTTGCTTTAAATCCTCATTTTTGTGTGGTGTATTATGGAACAGTATTCTATAGTTGAAACACAGGTGTATAAGTGTGCTTGCATTTATTGGTAATAACAATATAAAGGGGACATTTTGAAATGCCCTGTGTAAATAAGGAATGCTTTATCTGTCATCTCCAGATCAAAGTGCAAAGCAAAATCAGACCCATGTCACTAAATATTCAAAGGGAAATTATTTTATTAATAAAATTATTAGTGATAATGAGCAAAGAGATTTCACTGGTGTCAACAAAGTAGCTTCAACAGTGCCTTCTCTTGCATCTTCTAGAAAGCAGAGCCCAAGGCAGTGCTTAGAGTGCTATCAATTTGGGCTGTGCTACTCCAGAGTGAGTGAACAAGGCGAGAGAAAATGTGATGTGATGCAGTGTAATGGCATGTATTACCACACGAGCTGCTGTTTAACAAAGAGCTGGGCTGAGACACACCAAGTCGCTCTTACTTGCATGCTTACATAACATTGTCCCTGCACATTTGGGGGTTTTCCAGAAGAGTTGAAAGGAGGAGCTATACCTTGGGATGGTTCATGGGAGAGAAAAAAGAAAGAAGAGCTTGGCTTCCCAGCTTCCTCTTATTTCATTTCTTGTTGGTGAAGTTTTACCCCACAGAAAGCTAAGTCCATGTACTTCCTGCTCTTCAGTGGATGCTTGGGAATCCAGGCACCATGCCATATGATATGTTGTTTTTCCCAAGTCCAAAAGTGGAGAGACACCTGTACATGGAAGCAGTGCTCACCAAGAGAGTAAGAAGGGGTTGAGGGATTCTGAGAAAGTACACAATTTTATTGTGTGGTGTTTGATTTTTTTAATGGTTTTTACAAAAACAAATACTGTGAGGTATCTTACTTTGATAATGCTTTTGCAAACTATACTCTGAAGCTGAATTTAACCAGTATAGATTCCCCTTTTTATTTTAGCCACACACTCATGATCAGTTCTAACGTAAATGCTATATTAGTCTTGACTGGTCTTTTCCTTTCCAGTCGTCTCACGAAACACAACATTGTCCCTGCACATTTGCAAAAGAGGTTGAGCAACTCTGCTTTCATCTTTGGCTCCAAGGATTTGGTTCTTATTTATTATTTTTCAGAGTCAAGTCTTTCCCAGCACAGAATGGAGTATGCATGCTTTATAATCTTTAGAGAGAAGCAGGACAGCAATGTGCAGTCACTTCTGAACATCCATCCTTTTTGATGAGCTGTTAACTTTTTTCCTAGTCAGATCTTTTTTTTTTTTTTTGGTAGTGGGGAGAGAGATTTTGAGTGTAAACATTATGCCATATTTAATTATTTCACAGGGCTGGGTGGTTCCTAAATGACAATGCTTTCTATGACTAATATCATTATAGATTACAGCTCAATATTGCCTTGACTATAGGAGCCATTATGTCAGAGAATCAAAAATCTATTTAACACATTGAGGGGTTTATTGTTCAGTGCATACTTTTTCTGGAAAAAATATTTTCATTAGTGTTTTAGCGATCTGCTGATGGTAGACTTTTTTTTTTTTTTTTTTGCCTTTTAATTATCTCATGTGTATAAGCAGTGAAGATTGCCTAACTTCGAAAGGGCAAGCCAAAAGAATTTTGTCTGCAATTAAAGCCTATGAAGTTAATCTGGCCATTCCTTTTCCTGTGGACGGGTGACCTCCCCTCCTATTTTCTACAACTGAGGTGACTGATAGACTCTGATGATATTTATAACTGAGGTGATTCATTGACTGTGATGATATCCAGCCATCAACGTTCCTTGTCTATTTGGAGCACTGAGGGGGATGATTTATTTTTATAGAACTATTCCTAAGTAGTAAGCATGGAAAGATTCTTATGGCATAGAGAAAGATATAAAGATTTATAAAACATCTCATGCTTTTGTTTCTGTTCCAAGTTGCAACATGTGAACGGTCTTTGGAAAAGTCCTAAATTTGTGGTATCACTGTTTTCTAGTGACAGTTATTAGGTTCACTTTATTCTCAAATAAAAGACCATGGCAGCTAACGTCCAGCTAGTCTCCACTTCCTTGGAGGGTGGATTTTCTAAATGTTTCCCTGAACAAGTTGTAGATCTTTGGACTTAATTGTTGCTATTGAATGGAAGGCATACTCTATATGTGGAGATATAGAGGTGGTGTATTAAATACACTTTCTTTATTAAATGAAAGAAATTCATTTCAAACTGGCTGAAATAAAAAAGGGAATTGGTTGGCTCCAATAAGACAAAGGCTGTGGGTATGACCATCTGTATCTAGGATTCAAGCAATGATATTGTAGAGAACTCCCTCCCTTTCTCTTTCTCTCTAATTTTGTCTTTAACTCTTGGTTCTTCTTTTGTCCAAGATGGCTTTGTTCCCAGGCATGCTTTTCTCTTGTGGTTCCATGACATGCATCAATCGATCTAAGCTTTACCTCTAAAGCTTAGTTTTGTTTTTCAACAAATCTATATTTTCAACAAATTATCCCGGTTCTGTCTAGGATTGAGTTTAAATGGACAGGAATGCTCAGATTTGGTAAGAATCTTAGAGTAGAAGAGGGGTGATTCCCCAGGAGAAATTCAAGGTGTTATACCCGAAATATAGGAAGGAAACCAGGCTGTCAAAAATAATGAATATTCACACGTGTAGTTTTGTCAGTTACCTGAAAGTGGACCCAAGTTTCCAGAGTAGATTCCTATTAACTGAGCCCAGAGAGAATGATGTATAAATCCAGTGCTGATTTATTAGTTCACAATGAGAAGGACATTCAAACAACCTCAAATGCCAGTGTTGACAGAGCAGTCCATTTTCTCCTCTTAGGCAAACCACGAGGAAAGCCAATCATAAAAAATTTGTTGAATGAGGATGGATCAGAATAAGAGGAGATAGTGTAATGGTCCATTGTAAGATCTGCCCTGGGAACCAGAGGTCTGGGATTCCTGGGGACAGAGCAGCATTGTTCTTGGATGGTATACAGAGAGTCTTTGTGAAATTTTGATGCTTTGGGCTTCTCTTTTGGCTAGTATTTATCAAATGGTGGCCCTACCAACTGCATTAAAATCACTAGGAAGCTTGATAAAATGCAGATTTCTGGTCTCACCCAGAACTGCTGAATTGGAATTAATGAAATGAATCTGTATTTTCAACAAATTCTCCTGGTTCTTTATAGTATAAAAGTTAAGCTAATTAAACTCTTCTGTTCACACAGTCTTTATTCTAACAGGACATAAATGATTATATTTCTGCTTAATAAATTATTAAACATTTTGGCTTTGACTACCAATCATAGCTCTCAATTTAAGGTATTTTCACATTCATTTTAATTACAAAATTCTGATTAGAAAGTAATATAGTAAGTTAGGAAAGAATGGAAATATATAATAAGGGATTTAGTAAAACCATCTGTGATTTCATTATCATTTGTTGTCTTTCTCTTTTGTGTGTAGGGTCTATAGCATTTGATTTCTGCTTTAATTACTCCAATTTAACTTGAGATCATCTCCTCATAGTGATTTTTTTTTCTTATCTGATAGTAATGGCCAGTCTCAAAATTTCCATTCATGTATTTACAGACAGAATTTTATTCCCACAGGTCATTAATCATGTGTAGTGTATGTAATTTTTTACAAGTGTGGAAGAATGAAGTGTGTTTTACTTTAAAATTAAACAGATAGAATTACATATTTATCTTATAAACACAAACTAACTTTTTCCAGAAGGGGGATTTTTAGATATGTTCTTACTAAGGGAACATTATAACAAAATCAGGGAGGTCATGGTTGATGGTTAATTGTCACAGATTGTTAAGTGCATTTAACCTTGTGTTATTGAAGTTGTTTACAAGTTTAAGTGAAAAAAACTGATTTGTACATGAAATATTCTAATGAATGTATTTTCCATAACAAATACACTTACCTTCAAGATCGTTCTTAGAAGATAACTATTAAATAAATTTTCAAATATTACATGAAAGAGTTTTAGAAGAGTATCTTGGGTAGAAATTCAAGTTTGAGTTTTTAAGATATAGAAAAAAAATATGGATTTAACAGAAAATTTTGGGCCACATAAAAATTTTATGGCTACGTGTGATCTGCAGTCTATCCAGGCCCTATTGATTCACTATTCCTGGTTAGCTGAGCCCTGTTTATACCATGGGTCTCAGATTCCCAGCCAGAACTGCCTGAATGTCCCTTTATACTTACTGTTTCCATAGGTGAAAGCCCAGGCTGCTGTCACTTCTGCTGGCATACCTTTCAGATTCCCCCCACACAGCACCCACTGACGAGAAGAGACTTCAGAGGCTTTGCCTTCTCCTGTGCTGCTAGGAGGGCCAGGTAACAATCCAGGGTGTGGAGAATTTGATGCATAGTGGAATGGACTTTGACTAGAGAGAGAGGAGAGGATGAGCCCATGCATAAACTGTTTGCCTTTCTTCTCCCACCTGCAGACTATTCTAAGATGCAGGAGTTTATAAACCTACATGGAGATGGTATAGAGGAATGCACAGCAGTTTTGTCTGTGGAGAAGTTATTGCCAGCTCAGTTACACACTATTTTATTCACGGCAAAATTATGCTCAGACTGAGGTTGTATTTGTCAATAATTTATTTAATACAGGTCTACTGTGGGAGTTATAATTTATAATAATATTTCACAAGCCAAAGACATACAGGATAATATCTCTTAATAAGCCAATAAAGAAATAACATACTCTAAACCAATGTTAAGTTGGTTACACCATGGTTTCAGGAAAAGGGGAGATGAAAGAAATAGTCCAAGTGTAGTCGAGGTGTACCTTTCCACGAGTTGGTTCTCTGTAGAGTTGGTCCTTCACTGATGGCGCACATTGCTACTGGACAATAGCTGTGTTGGTAGGGAAGATGAGCTGCTACGGCTTGTGCCATTGCCTATGAGGAGTAGCCTCGTCAAAGCAAAAAGAAATGTTCTTTCTCTTCTTGTGCTTGTTGCATGGTTTAATGCCACTGCCAACCAAGAATAGGCCAGCTACAGCAGAATAAGTGTTTCAAGATCTTGAGAGAGCTATTTAAATTAGCAAAGAGTAGCCTTGCCCATACAGAACACTCTCGAGTTGCTGGTCAAACCTCTTGCTTTTTAAAGTTTAAAAGTCTGTCATGTAATGGACACCACTGCTGTTACTATGGTGTCAAGCAACATAATGGTCCTCTCCATTCCATAAGAACTTTTTAATATTCAACTTCCAAACAATTTCATCAAAATTAGTTATTCAAAACAAGTTCACACCACAAACAACTTGGCCTAAAACAAACTTTCAAAACATAGATTTGAAATCATAACAAATCAATACACAACAATTCACCTTGTGATTTCACATCAAGTTTTATTTATATATATCTTAAGGACCTAATGTCTTTTACAAATCTATGTATAACAATCCACCCTGTGCTTTTAGATCACTTACAGTCTTAATCACACTCAATCATATTTTGTGAATTAATTTCCTTTGACACAGTCAAATCAGTAGACAAAATATAGTTCCCTCACTTTGCACACTATATATAACATGAGGTTTCATGTGAATATGTTCTGATGATAAATGGGAATTGTTTTTCTTTCAAGTTTCTCAAGATGGAATTCTAAGGGTAATATCTACAACTTTCAGAATTTTGCCTGAAATTTAGCAGGGCTTCTTCTCACTGTCCCTATTTATTCTTTTAAAATGGAAAAAACAAATATCTTTTCATTTAAAAAGTCTCATTGATTTTTGTTTCCTATGAGGATCTAAGAAAGAAATTTTTATTGAGGTATAGTTGACACATAACATTATATTAGTTTCAGGTGTACAATATAATGATTTGATATTTGTATACTGCAAGATGATCAACACAAAAAAGTCTAGTTAATATCTGTTACCACATAGTTACACATTTTTCTTTTAATGAGAACTTTTAAAATTTACTCTCTTAGCAAGTTTCAAATATACAATAAAGTATTTTTACCTATAGTCATATGGCAATTCTATTTTTAACTTTTTGAGGAACCTTCATACTGTTTTCCACAGTGGCTGCACCAACAAAGATTCCAGACAGTAGTGCACAAGGGTTTATTTTCCACATCCTTACCTTCAGTTTTTCGACTTTTTGTTAATAGAATTCTAATGGATATGAGGTAATATATTATTGTAGTTTGGATTTGCATTTCTGCGATGATTAGTGATGTTGAACATCTTTTCATGTCTTCTTTGGAAAAATGTAGGAATATTAAACTGATTAGCAAAACTAGGTAAAATTCATGTGCTCTGAGCTTCTTCTGAGTTGATGGGATCTGTCTTGAGAGTAGGCATGCTCTACCAAAATCTCGCTCTTACCATATTATCTAAAATTTTATCAGTGGAGTTAAATCTCCCAAGGATTTTAAAGACTGTGGCATATATGAGGAGGAGAGGTAGAGAGAGGACCTTTAAGGTAGGCTATTAAAATGAAAACTTCCAAGAAAGGGCAAATATCATGAGTCATTACTCAAGAAAACAGCAACAACAAAATCCCCACAGCTTATGCAATTAAAATAGAGAGGGAAACACCAAGAAGAGCATTTGAAAGGACAGATGGATCAGAGGCCAAAAGAAGACTTTGCTCATTTCAGATTTGTTAAAAACCAGCTTTTTAAAAATTTCTAAAGAATGTTAGGGGAGGTAGTACTGGCCCATGTTTCAGCCACTCTTCACACTGCTCCAGTGCTGTTTGTGAAGCAAACGTTTTTTGAAATATTCTCTAAGAGGCTGGTTCTGTATAAGAGGAAATTGATTCATTTTTTTTCAACTGCCCAGAGAAATTAATGTCCTCAGAATTAGCCTGAGGACACTGTAAGAATTAAAAATAACTTGGTGACAGTGTAACAATGGGAAGAAGAAAGTCACTTTTAAATCTTCAGAGAAGACGGACTCCATGAAAATTAAAAGTGATCCATTGGAGGTTGTTTAAAATGCAAAAGTCACTTAATTTGAAAACAAAAGGAAATTCTCAAACTGTGTTCATTTCAAAAGTTTCTGGTTTACATCCCACTGAACCATGAGATGCAAGAAGACAGGCTTATTTCTTCCCTACATCCCTCTGTCCCTCCCTCCTTCCTTTACACAGTGCCTAGTACACAGTTAATTGGTAAGAAATATAAATGGAGTGATTGTTGAATAAAACTGATATAATACTCAGTTTAATTGCCAGACACATTAGGGATTTGAAGGAGTGGTATACATTTCATAGCCACGCACTTCAGAGATTCAAAAAATTCTAACCGGCTGTGCTTACGAATTTCTTAAAGCTGTCATTGAATGACTTACTTGAAGGCATTAGCTTAGAGGGTTGGGTTTTGGAAGGGAAAGAATATGAGATACAGAAGCAAATCATCCATGAAGAATTCCCTACATTTGCATTTTCATGTATAACTTTGGACAGAGTCCTAAATAAACATTAAGTGAGGCTGACAATTTAAAAAACAAAAAACAAAAAAGGTTTTCCAATTCCTCTTTGATCTGTAGGCTCACAAATTTCTCATTTAAATTTTACATAAAATGTACTACTGAATAAAATGTAGGATAAATTTCATGTATTTACTTGGCAATATGAATTTTGGAATGAAAATAAGGTCACACTGACAGGTACGAATCTGTATTTACCTGCGTGATAGCTTGTATAAATGGCCACCCTGCATCTAGTCATACACATATACTGCCATACTATAAATTATCTTATCAAGAGGTAGAATCCATGTGCTTACCCCTTTCACCTGGGTTGGCCATGTGACTTACTTTAGCTAGTGGGGTATTAGCAAACATGCCTCAAGAAGAGTTTTGAAAATGCTTGGACACTGGGCCTGAGTTTTAGTGCTCAGGGGACCTATACCTCTAATTCCATGTGAAGAAGCCTAGACTAGCTTACTGGGTGATGAAATGACACATAGCCCAGCTGACAGAAGCAAAGTCACTTAGCTCACCACAAGTGCAAGATGAGCCCATGTAACATAAGCAGAAGAAACACCCCACTGTCCCCAGTCCAAAGTGTGAGCTAGATAAATAGTTGTCTTAAGCCACTAATTTTGGAATAGTTTATTATTCAGCAGTAGATAACTAATATACCCTGTCGTACAGGATTTCCACCCTTTCTTAAGTTCCTCAACAGTTCTCGGGGGCCCCAGTGGATATTATTAATGTTCTCTGAGATATAATATTCTTGGCCACCATGCCTTACCTACATTCCTCTACTCTGGCTCAGAGCCCCCATGCAGCCGTTGTCTGTGGTAGTTGTCAGTGTCCAGAGGAGCAGCTCTGCTTCTGGTCACACTGGAGATGTTGTCCCTCCTGGCGTCTACCAGAAATGCCCATTCTGTAATGTGCAATGCAGCTCATGTTGGGACCTCTGCTGTATCAGAGTTAGGACAAAGTGAGAGGATGATTAGGACAAAACCAGACGAGATGTAATTTGAAAGCTGGAGGGATCTCAGATTGTATATTCCAACATTTCATTTTACAGAAGAGGATCCTTGCACAAAGAACTTTGTCACTGGCCCAAGATTCTATAATATATGTGTCAGATATGGGACCAGAATAGAATCTCTTCGTTCCAAATCTAGGAATTATTTCCATTTTAATCAGTTTTGCTTTTTTTATATCATTTAAGAGTTTCCAAAAGAGAAGTGTAGATTTTTGGAAGACTTGCTAATAGTGATAAATAAAAGATCTGGGGTATGATGAATTACCCTTAGGGAATAATTTGATTGCAATGTCAGAAAGATGCCGATTTTTCCTTTTAAATTTGTATTATTCTATTTAAATGGCTGTTTCATTTGAGAAGTGCTTTGGAGATGGAGCTATAGCTTAGGCCTGCAATATTGAGAGACATAAGCGTCTTCTCCCAGCCAGCCAGGGTTGTGTGTGGTTGTGGTGTGCTCCACGGAAACTTCCACCAGTGCTAGTGGGGTCTGCCTTAGCTTAGACACTGATTCCATACTCAAGCACTCTTGGTTTGAAGTGGGGACCCCAGGACCACCCCAACATTACTGAGTCTTAGTGTCGCAGAGAGAGGCCTGGAGTGCAGACAACCACAGTTGCCACACTGGATCCTAGATTGCATTGTGAGGTCCTACTGCATGATATAGGATACAGGGCACTAAAAACACTGGGGTGTTCATATTCCAGGATCAAAAAGTGGAGCACCCTGCCTTGAATCCTAAGTGCCTGTGGCTCTTTTCTCCTGTTACACACATCAAGTGACAGGTGGCCCTTTTGCAGCATTCCCTTTTTACCTTCACTATGGACATTGTAATTGGATTTCATTTACAATGCTTGAGAAACTGTGGAGAAGAACGGGGCTGGAGCCACTGAGGGAGTACAGACCTGTGTTCTCCAGAAGGCCCCAAGCCGGCCCAGCACTGGGGCAGTAGAGCAGTCACTTTGAGGTATCATCAACAGAACATTGCCAGACACAAAGCAGGTGTGTGAAAATGGGAGCACATGTCTCTGTTCTAACAAACAGGAGGCCTCGCTGAGACAGAGGGGCAGAGAAGGGACATGGTGATGGCCTGCTCCTCTCTTCACCAGCCACTTTGTGCCATTGGAAACGGAGATCAGGAGAGGCTTTATTTACTTAGAGAAATGTTTTTCTTAGATATCTATTTAAATATTTCCCAAGCTTTCTCTGTGAGCATATTCTCTTATCTATATGATATAATATTATAATACTGCTTCAAATAAAATATTTGAAAAAATGATCACTGCAGTTACAGTACAAATCTGAGGAGACCATCTATTGTGCAAATGCAGCACAGAAAAATCAAGGCAGTCTAGTCAGCATTTCAATTTCAGGCTTCTGATGGATATGAAAAAATGATTTAAAAAGATTTTTAAAAAATAATGAAAAATACCTTAAGGGTCTTTTTTGTTTGTTTGTTTGGAAATCCAAGTTGAGAATCTCATCAATGAATTAAAATATGGAACACACAGGCCCCAAAAACAATGACCTTGGTCGTGAATTGAGAATGAAGGGCTGACTCATTTCTGTCTTGTTGACATGCAAGCTAGTAGAGCTTGAATTCTTAGCTTGATTTCTTCTTCAGACACATTAATTCATGTATTCCCTATTTATTCGATGCCTATTTTGGGTCATCACTGAACTAAGCATTATGAATAGAAGAAGAGAGGACACAGTCCACGTTCCTTCCCCCATGCCCTGTGGCCTAAGGACAAACGATGGGTAGGTCACCACATGGTTGTGCAACATTCTTGGAAAACTGAGTGGGAGGAGAAGTTAACTCTCATGGGAACAGGGTTTTATAGAAAAGAAGGTAGTTGAGGGATCAGTGACAGGAGGTGAGTCAACAAAATGTAGACTTGCCAGGGGTTTGGGATTCCAAGTCAGGAATCTGGACTCGATACATCGTGCCATGTACCTCTGCCTGCAGAGCACCTGCCAACATTACTCGCAGACTGAGTATCAGAATTATTAGTGAGAAAGAATATGTCTTTTTTTTTTTTTTGTATGTGTCTATCAACCTGACGACCTGACATCAGAAATTCACTTGGAAGTTCCCTTTGCAATGTGGAGATTTGGGTTAGGACTTGATTTTTATAGCCCAAGTATACTCGTACTTTCTTACTACCCCCAGCCTCAAATATACCCAAACTCCTAATATCCTGTGTACAAACCTTTGCCGAGGTATCTGCTTGCAAGATTTCTGAATGAGGTCAAGGACACTCTCTATTAAGTTTATTTCCATTTCATAATTAAGGGAAAAAGTATTTTAAGAATTTTTACATTTCAGACAATAGCAGCATTTTAAATGTATTCTAATTAAAACTTCAAATCGAAAATCAGTCATTCAAAAATGTGACAAGCAGTGAATATAATACAGCACTATTAGCCATGATAAAATACAAATCAATCATTTCACTAGTGAGATATAAAATATAATCAGAATCACATTCAGCTTGCTCTTAATTAAGCAGCATGACAGAGTGGAAATAGCATGGGCTTTGAAGTAGGACAGATCTAAAATCAAATGTTAGCTCTTGTTCTTTTTAGAACTTCACCAAGTTATTTACTCTCTGAGTCTCAGCTACCTCAGCTATAATATAGGTAAAATGAGAGCATATGGAGTCCCTTAGGCACTAGTTGTTGTTTAATCCAGTCCGTAATTCCTTAGAACATAGACCATGCACTCCACGGAGTCAAATATCATGTTTGCTTATCTCATTGTCTGGCACATAGTTGGCTCTCAGTAATTATTTACTGGAGGGAGGGAGTCTTAAAGATCATCTACTGAAGCAGTTCCCAAATATTTCTTTCCACAGCCATGACGTCTAGGAGGAAAATCAATAAGCAATAGCTGTTTAATGAGAGGGAGAAAGAGAGAGGCAGGAGACAGACAGACACAGGGCTGGGGTGATGCTAGGAAATTAATATGTAACCTAGACTGTCCCATTTTCTCTCCCCTGTAATGCATTTCCAGTAAGTTCCTACCTCTTGCTCTCCTAAGTTTCATAGGTTGGATTTACCCATTTTGTGAAGAGAAAACCTAGAAGGAAGGAATCTTGGTCAATTCACATTCAGTTGCTATTATTTAGAAGTGGGAAGAGGTGGGATATCTGCCACTGGGAGCATCTCTCCTGAAGACTTAGGCAGGAAATGAGCCAAATGCTGTTCTCTCCTCCAGGCTCTTCTCCATAGTGCCAGATTCCAAGCCAGAATATACTACCGAATGGTCATGGATGAGAAAATCGAAAGCTGGAGCAATAGAGCAACTTGCTCAAGGTCATGCAAATAATAAACCAGCAGAACTTTTTGCACATTCATGTTCTGATTTTGCTTTCAGAGGAATCCTAGCCACATGGAAAGAGTTGGGAATTTTATTTTCTTTTCATCTATTTTCTGAAAGAATTTGGATAAGATCTTCCATATATGTTTAATAGAATATATTAGTGAAGACTTCTGAGCCTGGAGATATTGGGTAGTAAGGTTTTTATTTACACTTTTAATTACACATTAATAGACATGAGACTATTTAGATTATCAATTTCTTTTGTATAAGTTTTGTGCCTATTGGGGAATCGGCTCATTTTATCTATTTTGACAAATATATTGATATAAAATTATTTGTAATAAAGTCCCTTAATGTATGTTTGGTTCTGTAGGATTCATAGTAATGTCTCCTTTTTTATTTTTGATCACTTTATCTAGAGGTTTATCTTTTGGGGAAAAAAAACAATTTTTGATTTTATTGACTTTTTTCATTGTTTTTTATTAAAAATATATATTTTTATCTTTACTGTATCTCCTTTCTACTTTGTGTTTAATTAGCTCTTTTAGCTTTTTAGGATAGAAGCTTAGATAATTGATTTTAGGCATTTATTTATTTTCTTCTTGAATAAGGATTTGAAGCTGTAAGTTTCCCTCTACCCACTGGTTTAGTTGAATCTCATAAGTTTTGAAATTTGTGTTTTTATTTCCATTCAGTTCAAAATATTTTCTAATTTCTTTTATTTTCTTGTTGATCTATTTTTGGAAGTGGGCTTTTTAAATTAAAATTTTTTAAAGTTGTTATAGATTTTTATAGGCAAAGATTGTTACAGACTATTTCTATAACAATTTTAGGTTTATATAAGAGAGATCCCATTATATCCCTCCATTATTTCTGCTGTTAACATCTTAGTGTGCTACATTTGTTATGATTGAACCAAATATTGAAACATTATTATTAACTAAAGTGTATAGTTTACATTATGGTTCATTCTTTGTTTTGTACAGTTCTATGGGTTTTGACAAATGCATAATGTCTTGTATCCACCATGTCAGTATCATATAGAATAATTTCACTACCCTACAAATCCCTTACGCTCCATTCATTCGTCCTTTTCTCCCACTCTAAACCCTGGCAACCACTTATCTTTTTCTTTTCTCTAGTTTCATCTTTTCCAAAATGTTGGAATCATATACTATGTAGCTTTTTTCAGATTGGCTTCTTTTACTTAGTAATATGCATTTAAAGTTCCTCCTTATCTTTTCATGGGTTGATAACTCATTTTTTTATTGCTATATTATATGGCTATACCACATCTGTTTATTCTTTCCCCTTTTGAAAAACATCTTGGTTGCTGATTATTACTGCATCATATGGATGTACCACATCTGTTTATCCTTTCACCTTTCAAAAGACATCTTAATTGCTTCCTATTTTGAGCAATTATGAATAAAGCTGCTATAAACATTTCATGCACAGGTTTTTGTGTGAATATATATTTTGAAATTAGGTGGGTAAATATCTAGGACTGCTGGATCATATATTAAGACTATGTTTAGTTTTGAAAAGAGCAGTCTAAATGTCTTCCAAAGTGGTTGTATATTTTTCATTCTCACCGGCAATGAAGAGAGTTCTTCTTGCTCCACATCCTCATCAACATTTGGTACTGTTGGTTTATTTATTCATTTTTTAGCCATTCATATAGGTATGTAGTGGAATCTCATTGTTGCTTTAATTTGCAATTCCCTAATTATGTGTTGTGGAACTTCTTTTCATATGCTTATTTGCCATCTGTGTATCTTCTTTGATAAGGTGTTTATTCAGATCTCTTGATCATTTAAAAAAATTTTTTTTTTCTTATTAAGTTTCAAGAGTCTTTGTATATTATAGATGCAAGTTTTGTATCAGGTATGTGTTTTGCAAGTATTTTCTCCCAGTCTGTGGCTTATCTTTTCATTCTCTTAAGAGAGTCATTCACAGAGCAGAAAAATTTTTTCTTTAAGTTTCATCAAATTTTTTTCTATCATGCACCATGCTTTTGGTGTTTATCTAAAAATCACCAAACCCAAGCTACTTAGATTTTCTCTTATGTTATCTTTTAGAGGTTCTCTCATTTTGTTTTACATTTAGGTCTATGATTCATTTTGAGTTAATTTTTGTTGAAATTATAAAGTCTTTGTCTAGATTAACTTTTTTGCATGTGGATATCCAATTGCTCTAGCACCATTTTTTGAAAAGACTATGCTTTCTCTATTGATGCGCCTTTGTTCCTTTGTCAACAATTAGTTTACTCTGTGTGTATCTATTTGGATCTCTGTTTGGTTTCATAGATATACATGTCTATTCTTTAGCTAGTACCATGCTATCTTGATTACTGTAGCTTTATAGTAAGTCTTAAAGTCATTTTTATCTGTTCTCTAACTTTGTTCTTTTTCTTTAGTATTGTGTTGGCTATTCTGGATCTTTTGATGTTCTGTATACACTTTAAAGTTACTTGGTTGATTTCTACAAAATAGATTGCTGAGATTTTGATTGGAACTGTCTTGAATCTATGGGTCAAGCTGAGAAGAACTGACATCTTAATAATGAATCTTCTAATCCATATGCATGGAATATCTCTCCATTTATTTAGATCTTGTTTAATTGCTTTCATCAGAGTTCTATCATTTTCTCCATAGAGATCAGTTTCATATTTTATTAGATTTAGTATTTCATTTTTGGATGCTATTGTAGATGATATTGTGTCTTTAATTTCAAATTCCCATTGTTTATTTCTGGTATATAGGAAAGCAATTGATTTTTGTATATTAAACTTCTATGCTGCAATTTTACTGTAATGCTAAATTAAAAAAAATAATTTCCAGTGATATTTTATTGTGTAAGAAAACACACTCTGTAAAATTCAATCTTAAATTTATTGAGACATGTTTCATAACCCAGCATATAATTGAACTTGGTAAATATTCCAAGTGCCCTTAAATGTTATTTTGCTATTTTTAGGTAGATTATTCTGTAAATCTCAATTAAGTCAGTTGGTTGATAGTGGATATTTTTTAAGTTACTGAATTTTATCTTTTATTCCATCAATTGCTAAAAAAGGATTATTGAAACTTCTAACAATAATTATTGATAATTAGCTTGTGCTTACTGGGATGTAATATGGGTTAAACCACTGTCTTAGATAATATAGTAGTAGAAGAATTTCAGTTTGAGAAAACTTCCAGAATTTTTCAATTCTCCCTTTTATACTTTAAGTAAAAATCAAGGATCTGAATATGTTATGTTGTTAAAATTTTCATAGTACCTTTATTTTGCTTGTTTTATATATATATTTTTTTGTGAGATTGGAGGTTGAGTGGATATTTATCTTCGTGGTTGTGTCTCAGGAAAACCAAAAGGCTGAGTTAGTAGATATTTCTTTATTAAATGGGAAAATCTGAATTGTAGAATGTGAACTATCCTGTGCAATCACTCAAGGTATTTTTTCATATATTTAGAGCAAAGACAATTTCATAGATTATTAATGACCTAAATTTTGAGGTGGTATGTCTTATACTAGTCGGTGGGTAGAGATTTAGAAAAGTCTTTACAGTTTTGCAGTGGTCAAGAAGACTTAAGAGTAAGGAAAAAAATAGGATATTTTGATTCTTGTAAGGTTTCTTCTATAGTTTATGGTACACCCAGATATTATGACAATGACCTAAAATTTCCAGAAAAAAATGCATCAATACATTTATAACTAAGGAAGAGAAGTGGTTTTGTTGCTTTGCAAAGAACAGACATGAATAATTACCTTAAATTGGAAAGCTGCGTAAAATCTTTATAGGTTTATGTGTCCTATAGGAAAGACTAGGTCCATAAACATTATTGTATATTTGTGCTTCCTCTTATTAAATTTCTTCAGTGAAGAATGTGTATAATTTACATATTCTTTTTTAACCTCTCGGGAATTCTTCTCTTAGTCAGACCTGAAGAAGTACTGTGATACTTCAGACCCCAAATCTCAAGATATTTTGAGAACCAAAAACCTGTCAATGTAGTCAGGCACTGTGATAAAATAAAAACTGTCTCATAATAGTCTTTCTTTTTATATTACCCTTAGTATATCTTTACAGTTTTGAATGTAGATATAGTACATATAAATTGAATAAGGAACATTTGAATAGAGTTTTGTAGTTTGCAAAGTATTTTTCACGTTATTTTAATACTCATATTATCATCCTGAGAAAGATATTGTAGAGGTCTATGTATGATACCTATAGTTTTCTCTGCTCAGTACTTTTTCCTATTTCTCTTCCCAATAACTGCCTCCCCACTTCCTTAGGGAAATCCCCATTCTACTCACATGGTTCCAGTAAGGCTGTTAATCACAGTACCCTGCTGTCCTCTAGTGACAGAGTCTGGTCAGTCAAAACAAGCACCCTCAGCATCCTATTCACAGTGACTGGTTAAGAAATTGTGTATGATTCTA
>NW_006436298.1:38120186-38131276 GCF_000325575.1 Pteropus alecto
CCTGCTGAATATGTGAAAATGTCCTCTTGCCTTTGGGGTGGTGTTACTAGATGAATACAAATTTGGAGCTGCCTTGAAAATTCAAGTTGTCTAGAGTAAGACTGAAGTTAACATGTTGAGGTAAACATAGATGAAATAAAAAGACAAGAATTATTCAATGGGACGAACCCCTAGATCCAACCATATTTGAATTGTGTTTTGTGCATGAATACTAAATTCTTTTTTCCTTAACATAGTTTAAGATGGGTATCTTAGTTCCTTCAGGCTGTTATGACAAAGTACCATTGACTAGGTGACTTATAAACAACAGAAATATATTTTTATAGTTCTAGAGGCTGAAAGACTGAGATCGATGTGCCAGTATGGACAAATTCTAGGATGCAGACTGCTGACTTCTCATTGTATCCTCATGTGGCAGAGAGCAGAGAAAAGAAGCAAACTGTGGTGACTCTTATAAAGGTACTAATATCATACCTGAGAGCTCCACCAAAATAATTTTACCTAATCATAAAATATCTCCCAAAGGCCCCATCTCCTAATGCCATCACATTGAGGAGTAAGGTTCTAACATATAAATTTTGGGGGTTACATCATTCAGTTGATAACGGTGGACTTTTTTTCACTTGCTACCTGAATAGTTTTCCTCTTTATAGGTATTTTTGTCTCATAGACAAAAAAACCAGGTTACCAACTATAGCTATATATATATATAGCTATAGTGGGGGACACTTGAATAAAGACAGTTCTCAGTTCAACTAACCATTCTGTCTGCCAGTTACCATGCTGCTCAATCATAAACATCTTGTGGTAGTTTTGGGGTCATTTTGTTGTTTTGTCTTTTTGTGCGTGTGGCTGACCATTTTTTTCTCCCTAAAAAGAATATGCTGATCTGATCGTACAAGCTTTTCTGCTCACACCCTAGCATATGAATACCTGTGTGGCTACCTAATTCTGTTGTGACACTTTTTGCTTTTCCTACTTCTTCAAGAAAAGATGCCCATGTTCCAGGTGTTTCTGTCAGAATAGATGATCATATCCACTAGGGCTGAGTCATTTGAAATCTCATTCCGAAGATGACTCAGATGGATTCAAGCTGACCATTTTATCTTAGAGTGGGTCTGCAGAGTCTTTCAAAAGACGCCAGGCAGTGGACAGGATTCTGCTATTTGTTTCACCTGTTGGCTGGTATAACTGTCCCTAGACAGTTCCCTGCCATCTTGTGATCCCATTGGCAGAAAAATGGACTTAGTGAGAAAAAAAATAGTCCCACGTTTTGTGAATAAGAAAAGAAACAAGTAATGTGATTCTTTAAAGATTAAATACAATAACACCTCCCAATTCAGCTTTGCTGGAGATAGAGCTGCTCCATAGTGAATTTTAAAGAAATACTTTAAGCACTGAGAAACTTTTTAAAAACATATTTAGACCATTATAAGATTGAAACCTTTCTAAGAGTTTTGTATACTCTTCTGCTTTGCTTTCTGAATCAGAGCTCTCCTAGTATAAATTATTTTCTTACGGGCCTCATTATTGATTGTTTCTGGATGACCATACAATGGAGTACTTTGTGCTTTTTTTATAATTCCATCTTGTTTTTTGTGTATTAATCTTCTCATATTTTTAAATGCTATTTTTTTCTATCAACTGCTCTTTCTTATGGCTATTAGTATGTTCTTTGCTGTTGCTTTAAATCTTCTAATTTTATACATAGTCTGCATGAGACCTTCCTCTAGCCTTCTTATATGGAATACAAGGTGAAGAATTCGTGGCAACTTTTTCTAACTGCATAGATACGTCTTCCACTTACCTCTGTTGTCTCAAGGCAGGCTTGGACACAAAGTACCTCTGGATCCCAGAGAAAGAGAGGAAGCATGACTTGGCTAAAAACCTACTCATTCATTGGCATATTTGCTCACTACTTGTGGGATTTCCAGCACTCTGCTTTATCTCATTGTTACCTCACAACAAGGAGTAGAGCAAGACTTGTCAGGCATTGTCCAAGATGCTTTACACATATTATCTCAGTGTTCAAAACATCCCTGTGCACCTCATAGGAAGCAGGTAACTTGAAGGTAAAGCAAAGCACAAGCTTTGACTTCAGTGTACTGGATCCTGGGGCAGATTTGGCAACAAGATGGAATTACAAGTTCTGTCCTAAAAGGCACTCTTTAACAAGTTCAGTTTCTCAGGGTCACAACGCAAGTGATAGAACTGAGATTCAAATCTGATTATTCTGCAGGTCATGCTCTTAACCACCATCTACATGGCCCTAATTCCTTATCTACACCTTCTACTTTGTTTCTCTCCTTAGTATAGCAGGTGGCCTCGAGGGCTTGCTCTGCCTGACTCCTCCTGGCTGTTCTTCCCTGGGTTGGGATTCTGCTCCCATGTATTCCACTCACCTGTAAACAAATCTTCCTCTGTCCTCAAGAATCCCTACCTGACTTCCAAATTGGGCCCTATGTCTATACACCTGCTGTATTCTTTTGACATAGTGCGTAAAATAGTTTAGTTGTCTAGGTCATTGAAATTTATATTTATACAAGTGAGTGTCTTTTATCAAGTACATCAGCACTACATATATTTAAAAATGAGCTCTATTATATATCTTGCCTATAGAAAACACATGTACAGATTTGCAGACTCCTTGTCATAACCTGATCGTCCTCTGAGTCTGGAATCCACAGGTTGTGATCCCCACCTTGGAACAGCAAAATTGAATGGCTGGGAGCCACAAGCTCAGCAGTCACACAGACTTGGGTTCAAACCATGACTCTGCAACTCCCTAAATTCCATGAACTTCAGCTACCACCCTACAAGACTATCTTTCTCTAAGGCTTGCTGTCACGTTTAGATGAGATCTGGCATTTAAAGTGCTTAGCACACATTATCAAGGCAGCAACCTATTCCTGTATGGAGTCCATGGTTAGGAGGTTAAAAGGAGGTAAAGTAGGGGACTTGCACCAACCTGGACCACGGTGCACTGGATCCTGGGCTGATCTGGTAACACCATCTGGAATTACAAGCTGTGTTCCATAATAAAATCAAAATAAGAACTCGCATTGTCCTGTTGGTGAAGAGACTCATGACCGTTAGATAATGATAGCCCATACCTCACAGAGTCATTTGGCGGGGTATCAATCCCTCTCCCCACCTTCCTGTCAGGTGCTACTGTTTAGAATCCAGACCTGGGCTTTCAGACCTTGCTCCTCTCCCTCAGATGTGGGTAGTATTGCTGTAGCCTCATGACAGTCCCTCTCCCCCTCCCGCTACCGCCAAGTTCTGCCTGTTCCCACAGATCTTTTTTTTTTTTTTTTTTCACTCCTTCCTCATCCCTACCTCTCCCGTAGAGCTTAGACTTCTATCACAAAAGCCAGGAAGCCCTTGCAGGCTACTTCTGTTTAGGACTCTGTGCAAAACTATACCAGGAATGGGGAGAAAATGATGTGCTCTATGCTTGATAGGGGAAGGAAATGTGGAAATGGCAGGGAGGAAAATTTCCCCCAACTTAGTATATAGACATGTCAGTTAGCCCCTCTATTGGACTAACATGTGCAGCTCTAGTAGCAGGTGGTGTGGAGGGTCCAGAGCCCCATGTATTTCATTCTTCCTCACTGGAAAGTCCCGAGACTCTACTACAGAAAGTCTAGGGATCCACCAGGCTGATTGAAAACCACAGATGCAAAATTAAAAGGGCCCAAGGGAGAGAACATTTCATTTTTAATCCTTTAGAAGTGGCCCAATATAATGGCAATTGAACTAAGCATACTTTCTGTACCTTATCTCACTTAATCTTTCCATGACCCTAATAAAGAAGGTTCTGCTCTTCCATTCTACCTCATTCTATGGGGGAGTTACTAGAGAGACCAAGTAACTACCCCAGGTTACCCAACCAGTAAGTAGAAGAGCAGAGATTTGAACTCAGTTCTGTTCAACTCTGCTGTGGCAATTACATCTCTTGCTGTAGAGGGATCCTGAATATATTAAGTCTAAGGAGTAGACCTAGTCTAATGGTTAGACTTCATAAGATTCTTTTGAAAATATTTAAGATTTTTTTTTTTTTTTTTCCAAAGTGACATTACAAATTAAATATTGGTCCTAACTTAGTATTCACATAGGGGGATGTAGCTGTGACTGAGGAAGTGGTTCCCATAGAATCCACTCAATTTCCGTCTGTTCTGATACAACCTGTCTGACCTATAAATGAGTTCCAGCGTTTAAAAGGAGAATGAATAGCAGAGTATTGCAATATCTGTACAAATTTATTAGCAGTGCTGGAAAACTGGCTGTGTCCTATAGTTGTTAAGTCAACGAGTGTCATCTGTGTATGTTTACTATTCTTTCTTGCTTCACGGATAAAGCAGATAAAGTTTCTCATCTATTTAAAGTATTGGAGTATAAACTATTTGATTAGAATTTCTGTTCTGCCTTAAGCTCTTAGACTGGCCACTAGCTCCACGTAGGTTCATCAAGTGAGTCATTTTGTCAAGCGCCTTGTCTACCTCCTCCTTGGCTCTTCCACTCAATTTTCTGCTTACTGGTCTCCAGTGCCCTAGGTTTCCTTCAATTGACTGTATTAGTTTCTTTTGATTCTATAACAAATTACTATACACTTAGTGTAGGACAACACAAGTTTATCATCCTACAGTTGTAGAGTTCAGAAGTCCAAAATGAGTATTATGGGGATAAAATCAAGCTAATAACAGAGCTGGCTGGCTCCTTCTGGATGCTCTAGGGGAGACTTTGTTTCCTTGCCTGTCCCAGCTTCTAGAAGCTCTCTTTGTTTGATCCTTGGTTCCTCACCTTTTCATTACTTAGTCCTCTCTGCCTGACTTTCTTCTTTTAAAGACCCTTGTGCTTACATTGGCCTACTTATTTAATCTCCCCATCTCAAGGTCTTTAACTTACTCACATCTTCAAAGCTCTTTTCACCATGTAACATTCACAGGTTCCGGGGAATAGGAAGTGTCTGCATGGCTTGGGAGTTGTTGTTCAGTTTACTATACCTCCTTTTTATGAAGTACTCCTCAAAGAAAAGAAAGGATCTACATTGTCGTGAACATGACATGAAACTTGGAGCAAAGAGATTTGACTCCAGTCTTGAATTTGACATTACATTTATTGTCAGACCGTGAGTTAAGCCTTCACCTCTCAGATAGAAATGTACAATTGAAGCTTTCAATTCACTGATATCCCTCCCAGCTATAAAATTGTATAACTTGGCAAATTTATTTATATTAAGATATGAATGACTTGAAGCAATTTTACTGTGGATTAGGCTTTTTGGAAAAGGGTTAACTTTATTTTGAAAATAAAGTTCATCAAATTTGATGTGAGAGATATTTTCTTAAGGCGAAGAAACATATTTAGAACTACTGGAACCATACCACATAGGCAACCAAGTTTTTCCTTCAATATTAAGGCCTGTTCTACTTGAGGACTGTCACATACATGAATATGTAGGCTGCGGTGTTTCAAAGTATGGTCCATGGATCATATAAAATTGTATTACCGGGCACACTTGTTAAAACAGCCCAGACCTGTATCATAAGGGCTGATAATTGGCATATACTGAATGGCTCAAAATGTATCATATGAACAATAGAGTTTGAGAATCACTGAAAAATAATTTCCAGTTACAGCTTATAGCATTATAAAAATCACAAATTGTTAGGTTATTCCACCCCCTTTTTCCACCTCCATATTCATTTTACAGATATGGAAACATGCTTAGAGGAGTGAAATTACTTGCCTAAGTCCCAATAACTACTTGAGTTCATGTTTAGAGCTAATTGACAGTTGAACTATTTAAAATTTTCTTCTGGAAAAAATATTTTTGACCAGATTACAGTACTTTTCCGTCAATATGGTAGCCCCTACTCTTCAAAAGATACTTACGCAAAATGACTTTATAGAATGACTGGCCATATATAGCATCATTTTCTAATTGACTTCATCACTGATACTAGAGAAGTCTTCAGAAAAAGATATCTTTTAAATAATATATCTAAAGAAAAATTGATTATGAAACAAAAATTAATACTCAAGTAAGTTATTAAAAATATGTGCTTTAAAATGAAAATATCATACTTGAAATATACTCCTATATATTAACATTATAGGATTATAAGATGCCCTGTGTATTACTTTACAAATTACAATCCATCATTTTAACTTTATTCCTAATTTAAACATCCATGTAAATCTCAATCTTATAGACCATAAATAAATGAAATTATCTACAAATAGCAGATAAAAATAGGGTAGAGAGGGATGAGACATCAAGTGTAATTTTAATATAGATTTGACATTTGAATAATGTTAATGTTTTACTTATTCCAAAAGGAAAATTTTAAAGGATGGGGAAAATCCCTAAATTTAAATGACTTTAAATATGTATCAACTTTATAACAACAAAGAAAAAAATAGTCCATGTAACTTTCATTTAAGGTTCTCTGTATTTATCCCTTTAGTAGGATATATTCTAAGAGCAAAATGAACTCCAAAGAAATATTCATTTTTTAAGTTTGTTGGAAGTGGTATGGGTGTAATTTTGCTGAATTTTGTGTATTATAAGATTAATCAAAGAACTAAATATATTCTTAGAAACCAGTATTCTCACTGTGGTGGAAGAAAAATATGTAGAATGAGAAAAAGAGAGGGAGAATTCTCTCCTTGGATGTATCAGTATGAATATATTTTGATATGTGGGCATGTATATATATTGCATGTGTGTGTGTATATGTGTTCTGTATACCTAAAGGGCCTGGAAGCAAGGAGCCCTCAGTGACACTGAGATACCTAGAGTCCAGACCATGGTTTCTAGATGGAAGTAACTATGGCTCTTTGCATAAATTATGGGTTTGGGATCCGGGGGAAGTATAAACTAAACCTATAGTATTTTGTTATACCAGAAAGTAAGACGTGCCCTGAAACCGATAAGGAGATGTTAAAAGATTCAGGAAAGGATTCCCATTGGTCAAATTTGCATAATTTGAGTATTGAAAAAATAGTGACAATAATAAATATTAAACATTTAATAAAAAATAATCTAAGTCCATAGTGACAGAAAAATTTACTATATGCATAATTATAAATATATCCACCTTGTAGGTATTTTCCAAAATATATTTAATGTATATATTGGTACATGTATCTACTTAAGTGCCTCAATAAATATTTTTCGCTATTATTATTGCTACAACTTATATTTCATATGATTATATATTAAAACAGTATGCATGTATATTCTAAACAATATTATTTCATGCGTGTATGCTTGTGGATGTAATTTGGCAGTTTTTGTAATTTATACTGGGATCTATCTTATAAATTTTATGGATAGTCATATAATTTTAGAATTAGGGAGGATTTTAGAGAATATTTGATTTTTCTTTTATCCCACAAATATTAAGACTTTTATGTGCAGGTTGCACATTATGGTCTCTAGGGGGCACCATTCACATAATGGTTTATGTGAATTGCACCACCTATGATTTACATTCAAAGCACAAAGTGCAGTGCATTTATTTGCAACACTCTGGTTCCTGGTGATTAAATAGTGAAAAAGACAAAACAGTCCCAGAACTCTGAAACTTCTCTATCAGAGAAAAAAAAAATACATATACAAATAGGCAAATATACAAGTGTTAAAAAAGTGACGTGACAGGTTTCTATTGGAGTTCATAGGGGCACCTACCTCAGAACTCGGGGTTGAGGGGAGATTTTCTGAGAAAATGTTATGTCTGTGCTGAGGTCTGAATGAAAGACACAGGCTGGGGCAAGCAAAGGAAAGAGGGGGAAGAGGTGAAAGAAGAATGCTCAGGCCAATTTAACTGCAAGCTCTTGAAGGTGAGGAGAGAGGATGAGGCTTGGGGAGTGGGAATAGCCCTGCTGCAGGAACAAAGAAATACTCAGAAAAGCTAGCAGCTGCTTAGTATCACCTCCATCTTCTCTGATCTGTTAATGAACACATGAAATCACAACAAATTTATTCATCACAAGTATAATTACATACCCTTGGAAATGTCCTGTCAACAACTATATACTATAGTGTAATCTCAGATGAATCTTCACCCTAGGCTAGAGCTGGTCTGTTCCAGAGGGCAGCAACTACCTCCTGCTCATCTTTGCACACCACAGAATTCATTTATTGTTTGCTGGCAGTTCATCTTCAGAGATGTCTGGTTATTGAGTTATTGAGGTCTCCATTAATAAAAATAACTGAAATATAATTATTACAGAAAGATGTTTGATTTGGATATGAGGTATCTGCATATTCAAAAACTAAAAGCAAAACAAAGAAGCTAAGAGCAAAAGCATGCTAACTTCTCTAACTCATCCTGTTTGCCAGTCGTGTTTGCTCCTCCCAGTTGCTTCTAGTATGCTTCCTGTTACTCTTCTATAAACCAAGTCAAACAAATTTGAATTTATAATTAAGATTATCAATTGATAATTAAGATAATTAAGATCAACATGAGTCAATCTTAAGAGAGTCTTAAAAAAATCAAGATACATTGTGTTCCTATTTTTAAAAATGTTTGTTTAATACTACTTTCATCTAATCAAATTGTCTTGTAATTTTATTTTAAAAAATCAAATTATTTCACATTATTTTTGTTTTCAAAATAACAGGGTAATTTGTTGCTAACGGATTACCATATTTACTTTAATCTTTTATTAGGTTCATAAAATTTTTAGGAATTAAAGTTAGTCCTTAAGGAAGTTTATGACTGTCTAATTTCTCAGTCTTCAGCTAGTTCTGCTTGGCAAAATATATTTAATTCCTTTGTCTGAATTAGTTAAAAACAGAATTTGTAATTTTTATTTATACTTTTTTGTAACAGTTCATCTAATATATTTTATATTAGTCATGTATGATCACTCATCTGTTATTTTTCCAAAGTTATTATTGTGGTTATAGTACAGTTATTCAACATGTGTTTTTCTTTTGAACTGACCATGCTGCTAAAATATATTATTAATTCTAATCTTTTTTCCCCAACATTTTACTGTGAAAAATTTCAAACACACTGAAAAGCTGAAAGCATTTTCAGTGAACATCCATGTATCCAACATGTAGTTTCTACTGTTAATAGTTTACCATACTTACTAATCCTTTTTAGCTCACTTTTAAACACTATTCTCTTGAATTTTCTAGGCAATTAAGTATTATGCAAATAATTTTTGTCCTAGTTATCAATATGACACCTCTTGTTTCTCAGCTTAAATCAAGAAATACTTTTTAAATAACAGCCATTGTTGACTTATTCCTGTGAATAAGAAGAATATGTTCAATAATTTGTCGTTCAGCATGATACTGGTGACGACTTGGCTTAGATGTTCTTTTTCATATAAAGGAAGTGTTATTCATCGCATAACAAAATTTCTTCAGCATATATGTCAAATTTCTTCAAATAATTTTACATTTATTAAAAATCATAGCTTTTGATTTTTTCATTGACTTATTAATTGGTTAATTTAGTCATTAATTTATAAACTATTTATTAAATTCCTATTTTGTCTCAGGTCATGCTTGGTGCTAAACTTAGAAAGAACCCCAAAGGTCCTGGTTCCTACCTTCTTGGGAATTATGGTCTGTGGAGTTTGTATGATAAATTGTGATAATAGATGTTCTATTATTAAAACATCTTTGATCTAAGTATTTTATTCTTTCACTATATGGATGACTTAGAATTTTTAATATTTTATTGAGATTCTTTGCAATTTTAGCTTACAAATTGGTAACTTTTGTTTTAATTTGTTTTTGTTAGGCTGAGTTCACTGGATTCTCACACTCAGGTTATGCTTGTTTTATTATTTGCTATCTTTTATTCTGACCTGGAAATTTTCATGGCATAGAATGAGAATTATGTCTTTCTCAAAGAATGAAAGGAATTTGTTTAGGCAAACTCCTGGGTTAATTCTTTTTAATTCAAAATAATTCGTTTTCCAACAAATTCATGAATTTCACTTTAATTTTTAGATTTCTTCTCATTGAATTGCACAGAAAATTTTCTAAGTTTTTAAAGTCTCAGTGGCTCTGTCTCCTTTTTTTTTTTTTCGATTTGTAATATTTGTAAAATTGAAGCTCCTTTTGTTTCTATATGAGATAAATGCTATATTCTTACCAGGGTACTAGTGATATGTTTTAAATAATCTCCTAAGAGTATACATAGTATGCTTCCATTTGTATAAACAAAAAGGATATATACATCATTTCTTTCTGAAATTATATATGTGAATCTGTTAAGAGTGGCTAACTTTGTAGAGCAAGTAGGGGTTAGGAAGAGTCTTAATTTTATTCTTTTCTGTAATGCTTTAGTTTTCTTACTATGTGCATTCATTTCTAATTTACAAAAAGTAAACAAGAGTTCTTTGAATAACAGGATTATGGTTAATGATCATGGACCATAGTGCTTTCTTTCTTTTTTTCTCTATTCCAATAATTAATCTTTATTTTTCTTTTTTAAAAATTTATTTTAATTAGTTTTAAGTATAAAGTATACTGTTTAGACATCGATATAGTTCATAAAATGATCCCCCCAGTTGTTCCCTCCCTCCCCTGACCCTCCACCTAGCCAATATGTTAATGCTAACAGCATTCCCTATGCTGTGCTCCCCATCCCTGTGACCATCACCAAATTGTCCACTATATTTGTGAGTCTGTTTTTGATTTGTTTGTTCTTTTTATTTCTTAGATTCTGCATATAAGTGAAATCATATAGTGTTTATCTTTCTCTGTCTGACTTAAATACCTTCTAGGTCCATCAAAGCAATATCTTTTTCCATCCCCTTCCTTTTAGTCTGTGTCTTTTAATCTGAAGCGAATCTCTTATAGGCAGCATGAATGGGTCTTGTTTTCTGTCCATTCATCCACTCTGTGTTTTAGTTGGAGCCCTTAATTCTTTTCCATTTGAGGTACTTATTGATAGGAATGTAGTTGTTACTTCTTTATTCTTGTTTTTGATACATGTTTTTTCTTCTTAAAGAAGTCCCTCCAACATTTTTTGTAATACTGGCTTGGTGGTGATAAATTCCTTTAGCTATTTTTGTCTGGGAAGCTCTTTATCTATCCTTCAACTCTCAAA
>NW_006436298.1:38131911-38198539 GCF_000325575.1 Pteropus alecto
TTCCCCATTTTGACTGCCTTTCCGTGTCTGTTTCTATGTACTAAGCAAAGCTCCTAAGTCTCTCAGTCTTATTAGTGTGGAATTGTGAAGTAGGTGTCCAGTGGCACAGTCCTAAGAGGGGTTCAACTGCAGGCCAAATTTAGCCCAAGCCTGTGCCCCTCTGGGGCCACCTGTTAAGATTCAGCAAGCAATCCACAGATGCTGTGCTTATAGTTGCCTCAAAAGGCCACACCAGAACTAAGGCCAGCCGCTTCCAGTATGAGTCTAGGTGCTGCTCAGCAAGGAGCACCTGACTGGCTGAGGATAAACCTGGATGTGGCTTGAGTGGGGCTGTGAGCTGGGGGAAGCAGGTATTCAGGGAATCCTCTGGGTGAAGCGACCTCTGTTATTCAGTTTAATGACTTCTTAGCTATGGCGGCCCTGTGTTCTAGCAGTGGGAGGAAGGAGGGCTTAACGGGGAACAATGAATACTGCTGGCACTTCTGTACAGAGCGAGTTTTGCCTCCACCCTCACTGCAACATTGTCTCCTTGTAAGTCCCTGGTGTCCCCTGCATGCAGCCAAATTGGCACTGGTGCTCAGAGCAAGCAGGTCTGTCACAACAAAAATCCACTTACGGATGTGGCCCCTTTAAGAGGCATCTGCCGCTGCTACTGCCTCTGTATCACTTAACCACTCGAGACCTGGCAGCCCCACGTCCTCGTCCTGTCCTACCTTCTGCCGTTGTAGGGTGCTTTCTGGGATTTCTCCCTAGTTGTATGGCTTGTTCATCTGATCCCAGGTGATTTTCCTTGCTGCTGCTGCTCTTTGTCTGTGTCACAACTTTGATTTGGTCTCCAGAGGAATGAACAGAGCCTCTATCATCTACTCCATTTTTTTTAAGATCCCATAGTCCTTTCTTTATACTTGTCTGTGTTTTAATAATTTTAGCGAATTTTATTTGAAATTTTAGCTATGTTATTTTCAAAGAGTAATTCTAATTTCTCTTTAAATTCCAAAGAAGAAAAATAATAAATTAAGGTAATAATTTTTTCACTATATGGTAATAACTAGCAGAAGCATCTAGATTCAGGAGTATATAGCTTTGTATCCATTTTATGATAATATTCCTTATGGGTCAAGGAGAAAAGTAGATTAGAAGTATGGTTGCTAAAGGATTCTTCTCCAGAGTGCAAAGACACTTATGGTAGTTCTCCCTCTCAAGGAATCACTCCATTCTCTCTATCTCCTAGCAATGTAGGAATAAATACCCAGGGACTGGTGGTTTAGAACTCTGAAGGTCAAATATAGACTTTATCTTCAGAATGAGAAAAGTCATTTTTTAAATCAAATAAAGATTTCTCTTAGAAAAGAAAAAAAATGGAGTCTTGGAAAAGTAATTGTATGTGCTTGATAATTATAAACAGGCAATTAAAGGTCAAAGTACAGTTTCTCTCTCAATCCTTATAGTGTTAGGGGCAGAATGTCCAAATATTTGGGAGCAGTACAATGAAACTTTTTATTTTAAGAGTCATTTCTGCATTAGTTTGCTATTTATTTAAAAGAGCCTATGCTCTTTTAAAATTCAGTTATATTCTTTGGCAAAATCAACATATGAATATAGTGGCAATATAGCTCAATAGTAGGTGAAGGATATGGGAACTGTGGTTTTTTGTTTTTTTGTATTTTTTTAAGGACAGTGGCTTATAAACCTTAGTATGTATCAAAATAGCCTAGATAGTTGTTAACACACAGATTTCGGAGCCGCATCCCCTGAATTTCTGATTCAGTAGACCTAGTTGGGGGGCACTACAGAATTTTCACTGATGTCGATACAGATAGTCTGGAGACCACACTTGAATTAGTGGTTTAGGGTCTTCATGAGGCCAGCTGATAGGTCAGTTGGGCCTTGATTAATGAATTATGGTTTTGGCCCTCCTTCCTCTGGTATATGACTACAAGCCCTTAGAAAAACCCAAACCAGTGATTCTCATATTTTAGTGTCAATAAGAATTATCTGAGGAATCGTTGAGCTTTAGGTTCCCAGGGCTTATCTCCATGGGACTGGGAAGAGCGAAGCATTTGAACTTTTTAATAAGCATCATAGATGATTTTGATGCACTGTTCTGAACATCATGCTTTGATTAAAAACCACGTTGTTGTCATATTTAGAGGTTGCCATATCTTAACATCTTGCTATAAACATTATAGCAAGGTCAGCACTTAGTCAAAGAGTGATGTTGATATATAAAGAACAGCAGTTTTATTAAACAGCAGAGTTGAAGAGAATGCTCTCTGCTGTCCTCACTTGGTAGAGCCTAGCTAATTATTTTCTATATTATTCTCCCAAAACATCACTGTAAAAGAGTAGCCTTGTCAAAATTAAAACCATGGTGTCCTAGAAGGCATCAAATTTGTATGGCTAGACCAAATATGTATACAGGAAATATAATTTGGAAGGTGTGGACAGGTAGAAGAAACAAAAGTAGAAGAAAAATAAATGACCATTTTTTGTATATATGTAGACATAGATATAGAGAATCAATATAAAAATCAGAAATATAACCTATTTCCTAGGACCACAAGCCCAAGGTTGAGACATTCTTTTATCAAATAAAAGTTTCAAAAGTTTAAGTTGAAAATAAGTATTTAACTTAGTTCCTATCCATTCAATGTGCCTTTAAAACCATAGTATCTTAGGCCCTTTAGAACATCAGTGGTCTGGCAGTCAAGAATCTAATAGTAGAGCTATTTAAGTCTATACAAAATAATAGTAATATCAAATTGGTCACATTTTTATGAAAAGTCAATCATTTTCTAAGCTTAATAGTGCATTTGTCAAGTACAGGAGTAATGTTCTGTTGAGGCCATTTAGTATTTAGTTACTCCATTTGTGGAATAACTTGCCATAAACTCTCTGAGACAAGGTGGTGATGGTGGAAATTGCTTTAATGACAATTTTTTTTTTCCTCCAGAGTAGTAGTTTTATCATTCATCCTCCTGAAAAATGTTGAGATTCATATGTTGGTTTAAAAATGGAGGGAAGATTGATTTTGCCAAGATCCTGCGCATTTGACAGCACATCAGTCATTATGTATCTGGCCTCTGGGGTGATTTATATATGTGAGAGTGGAATTGCTGGCTCGTAGGAGTTACACTTATACAGCTTTAGTATGTAGTGAGTTTTCCAAAGTGGTTATATCAATTTCAAAGTGGTCGTGTTAATTAAAACCCTAACAGATGTGGGAGTTGTAGTTGCTCCACATCCTCACAACTTGGTATTGTTAAGTTTGTTTTATTTTAAAATATTCTGGCAGATGCATATCATATTATATTGTTACTTTAAATTTCCCTGATGATGAATGAAATTATGTTTATATTTGTTTATTTATCAGCCATCGTCTTTATATTTAATGGCCATTTGAATATTTTTTTAAAGGTAATTCCTGTTCTATACCTTTATTCGTTAAAAAAATAGCTTGCGTATTTTCTCTTGTTGATTAACATATCTTTATACATTCTGTAACTATCAGATATATTAAAAAAATCTTTCACTTGGTTTATCTTAATGGTAACTTTTGATGAACATAAGTTTTACATTTTAATTGATAATTTTCAATTTATCAAGCTTTTTGTTTATACTTGTTGCTGTTTTTGTCTCGTTTAAGAAAGCTTTGACAATTGCAAAGTTATGAAGGTATTCCATGTAATCTTTCACAGGTTTTACAATTTTACCTTTCACATTTAAGTCTTCAATCCACCTGGAACTGATTTCTTTTTTTTGTATGAAGTCTAAGTGTCAAGTTTTTTTCCTTTCCATGTGAATATCTAATAAATCTAGCACCATTTATTGGGAAAACCATTATTTCCTACTGTACTGTTGTGATATCTTTGTTATAAAGTAGGAAATCATATATGCTTGATTTCAGAACTCTTTATTTTGTTCAGTGTTCTATTTGTCTAACACAACAGTGTTTTTATTATACCTGTTTAATAAACTTAATATCTCACAGTGTAAATCCTTCAAGTTGGTTCTTCTTTCAGATCTCCTTTCCTAGTGTTCATCTTTTGTGTTATCATTTGCATTTTGAAATGAGGTTGCCAGTTTTCACTCAAAAACTTCTGGTATTTGGATTGGGATTTCATTGAATGTATTCATCAATTTGGTGTCAATTGAAAATGATAATATTGAGTTTTCCAGTTTTTGAATATAACATAATATGAACCTCCATTTACCTAAGTCTTTAATTTCTCTTTGTGTTGTTTTCAGTATTTTTGGTTGGTATTTAAAGCTATTAGACATGATATTGTTTTGAAGTTTTATTTTCTAAGTTTGGTGTATAGAATATTTAGTGGTCTTATTCAAGGTTAATTTTATCTCATGTTATCTACAAGTAATGATAGTTTTATGTCTTGATTTCCGGTCTTTATGCCTTTTATTTCTTTTTATAAATAGGCTCTCCATGGCAGCATTGACTAGAACTAGTTTTAGCAGACCTCGTTGTGAATATGAGAATAGACAAAAATTCAAAGGGAAAGATTTTTTATTCCACCCAGTGAGATGTTGTTTTTTTTTAGCAATATTTTGTTAGATTCATGGTTTGCATCTATTTGTAGTTTGCTAAGAGTTTTTTCCCAAATGGAAGTAATTGTTAATTTCATCTATATTGTCAAATTTATTTCCATAAAATTGTTCAGATAGTCTCTTGTCTTTTTTAAATTGAGGCAAAATGTACGCACAGTGAGCTACACTGACCTTAAGTTTAAAATTTGGTAAGCTTTGCCTATGTATTCAATGATGTTATCAATATTTAGAATATTTTTATCACATCAAAAAATTTCCTTATGCCCTGTTCCAAACAATCTCCAACACATATTTTACTTGTTTCACAGATTTATCTTTTCTTGAATTTCATATAAAAAGAATAATTGTCTTTTTTGAATCAGTATTCTAGTTTCTTTGTTTCAACATAATGTTTCTGAGATTAATCCATGTCGTTGCATGTATCAATAGTTTATTTTTTTATTGTTGAGCAATATGTCATTGAATTGGACGAGATATATTTATTACTTCTCACAGTTGGCAATTGAGTTTTTCTCAGTTTGGGGCTTTTGTAGTTAAAGATGTAATGAGCAAGCTCATAAATGTCATTTTGTAGACATTTGTGCTCATTCTCTTTGGTAAACGGAAATGGAACCAGTGGATCACAAGGCAGGTGTACATTTAAAGTCATAAAACATTGTCAAAGACATTCCCAAAGTGGGAAATTTATTTTATACTCTTAGCAGTGTACAGGAGTTGTAGATGCTTCACATTGTAATCGATATTTGGTGTTTTTGGCCTTTTCAATCTGAATTATTCTAGGCTTGCAAAATGCTATTTCCTTATACTTTTTTTTAAATTTGCATTTCCTTCGTACTAGTACTGTTGTGCTCCATTCCCGATGCTTATTGGCCACTTGCATATTTTCTTTTTTGTAGTGTTTGTTAGATTTTTGCCCACTTAAAAAATTGAGATGTCTTTTCTTTCATTGTTGATTTGTAGACATTCTTATTTCTTAATATATTCTGGATAAATTCTTTGTGGTATACATATGACAAATCGTGTATATGTATATATCATATATATGACAAAGAAATATTTTCTCCCAGTTTCTGGCTTGCCATTTTTTTGAAATTAAAAAAAAAATGAAAATATGTTTAGATTTACAGAAAAGTTGCAAAGGTAGTACAGAGTTCCCACATACCCTATGCTCATTGTCATAATCAATAAGCCAGTGTTGATACATTATCATTAACTAACGTCCATATTTTACTCCTATTTTGTTGATTTTTACCTAATGTTCCTTTTCTGTTCCAGATCCCATCCAGGATGTCATATTACATTAAGTTACTGTGTATTCTTAGACTTCTCTTGGTTGTGACAGTTTCTCAGTCTTTTCGTGTTCTTGAAATTTTTGACAGTTTTGAGGAGTACTAGTCAGATATTTTGTAGTCTGCTGTATTTTTATAATTTAGACTGTAGTTATGGATTTTAGGGAGGCAGACCACAGAGGTAAAGTGCTCTTCTTATCATCTCATATTAAAGGTACAGATATTAACATGACTTACTACTGTTAGTGTTAATCTTGATCACCTGGCTTGAAGTAGTGTTTGTCCGGTTTCTCCACTGTAAAGTTATTCTTTTTACTTCTTTTGTATATCATACTGATTGGAAGAAAGTTACTGTGTGCAGTCCACATCTCGAGTATAAAGTATGCTTTATCATCTTAACACAGATTATCTACATAAACTATTTCCAATTCTCTAGACAGGTGATTTTTTGACTATCATTTATGTATTTATTCATTCATTTATATCAATGTAGCCTCCTTTATACTTACTGTATACTTTGAGTTATAATCCAATATTACTTTATTTATGTTTTGCTCAAATTATTTTATCTTTAGACATTGGCCACACCTTTAGTTGCCTCTCGTGTCCCTTCGATATACTCCCGTCATATGGTATTCTTTGTTGTTATTGTTATAATTTTTTTGTTTTAGCAATTCCTTACTTTCTGGCACTAAAAGACACTCCAGTCTCATCTTGTATATTCCAGCTCCACTCCTAGAATCTGCCATTTATCTATGGCACCCGGGTTCCTTTTACTGGAGAATGTAATTCAAAAGCAAGATCTGGTTTTATTATGTTTTTTTGCTAGCAAGGTGTCATGCTTCCAGGTCCCGTTAGCTGACAAGCAATGAAATATGTATATGTATATAAACTCTTAAAAATACACATATCTATATCTAGATATCCAGCTGTATCTGTATTAAGCTAAACATGAGTTCATGCTGATGTATCCAACTCTAATTCAGTACCAAAAGAATCGTTCCAGGCTCCTCTTCTTGCTTTTCTGTAACCTCCCCCTTCAGCGATGAGAAACCTGGATCCCACCATCAGCTATCCATTTACCTAAGTGTCCAATTCAGGTTATACATGAATAGTGGTTTCAGAATTGTTCATCTATACCCCTTTGCCTTAGTCTTACAAACTCTACTCATTTCCAAAGTTACTTAGATCTGTACTTTCTTCCCCTAACTCCCTTAGTTTTATATATTTGTAAAACAGATTCTTTTATCACAATATGCCTTCCATCTGGGATTCCCTGAACTCTTAAATGATTTTTAAAAATTTGCATACATTAAAATTCACTCTCTTCTTAAGTTTTATGGATTATGATAAATGTGTAATGTCATGTACACACGATTATAGTATAATACAGACTTGTTTTATTGCATTAAAAAATCCCATATGCTTCATTTATACATCCCTTTACCCTACATTTGCACGAATTACTGATCTGTTCACTGTCTCATAGTTTTGTGTTTATGATAATATCATATAAATGGAATTATACAGTATGTAGCTTTTAAGACCAACTTATTTCACTTACTTATGTGCAGTTTAGAATCATCTGTGTCTTTGATTGAATTGATATCTCATACTTTTTTAATCACTGAATTGTATTCCATTGCATGGATATAACACAGCTTGTTTATCCACTTACCTATTGAAGAACATCTTGGCTTCCAGTTTGGGGAGTTTATGAATAAAGTTTCTATGAACATATGCATACATGTCCATACCCTTTGTGTGGGCATAAGTTTTCAAATCAGTTGGGTAAACATTTAGGAGTGCAATTGCTGGATCATATAGTAAGACTACATTTATCTCTGTAAGAAACTGCCGGACTATCTTCCATAGTGGTTGTGCCATTTTCCTTCCCATCAGCAAAGAAGGAGAGTTCTTGTTGCCAGCATCTAGTATTGTTAGTATTTTCTTCCCATCAGCAAAGAAGGAGAGTTCTTGTTGCAGTTCTTGTTGCCAGCATCTAGTATTGTTAGTATTTTGGATTTTAAACATTTTAATATATGTATAGTTGTATTTCATTGTTTTAATTTGCAGTTCCCTAGTGACAAATGCTGTTAAGCATTTTTTCTTATGCTTATTTATCATCTTTTCTTATGCCTATTTATTTGTATATCCCCTTTATTAAGCTATCTGTTCATATCTATTAGCACAGACTTTTTCAGAGCAGACATTTGATTTTAATAAAGACTAATTTCTTAATTTTTTTCTTATGGATCAAGTTTTTGATATGTATCTAAAATCTCTTAACCAAACCCAAGTCACATAGATTTTCCTTAATGTTTATTCTATAAGTTTTATATTTTTGTATTTTAAGGTCTAATATTTCGAGTTAATTTTTGTGTAAGGTGGAAGGTGTTTAAGTTCAATCTTTTGTGTATGGGAGTCCAGTTATTCTATCACCATTTACTGAAAACATTATGCTCTCTCCAATGAACTGCCTTTGCACCTAAAAAAAAATTAGTTGGCTATATTTGTGTAGGTCTATTTCTGTGCTCTTTATTCTGTTCCATTGGTTTATATGTCTGTTCTTTCACTGGTACCCTGTCATCTTCACACCTAAGTTACCAGGTCAAGACAAGCAGAGGGGAATCCTGGAACTCGTAAGATTCTTAACTCCTTAAGTTTCTCTTGCTCTTGAACAAGATTGAGTCTAGGGATTGGAATGAAATTAAACCTGAAGGTATGAGTAGAGAAAGCCCTAAAAAGCAAAAAGTCCTGAAGAATCTGTCGCCAGGTGACTCCTCCAAGGTCTCAGGAATCTTGGCAACATAAGCAGCCTCCCTTTCAGCTTTGACACGCCATCTCTAGGGCCTAAATACATTTCCCTTCAGCTCCCAAGGGCATTTCTTTTTAAACCGTTTTTCAAACAGTGCAATAAAAGACCTTGCACCTTAGTCTTTGAATTTCAAATGTTCTGGGAGAGGTAGAATAGTTAGATAAGAAAGCTATATTCTGTATCTATATCTTTATGAAATCATACCTACAGATAGCTACTTATTCTTCAACGAAAGTTCATCTGTCTTCACCCATTGAATGGTTATTTGTTGAGCACCTATTGGTGCTATGAGCTATGGTAGTGCTGGAATAAAATTATTAGGAAAATACACATGATTCTTGCCTTCAAGATCGTTTAGGTTTCATGAGATATCAGACTTACCAATGATTCACCCACACATGGTAAAGTTAGGGTTCTAGAAGGACACAGAAAAGGGGACACATGATCTATTAGTCATGAGTTATCATAGAGGAACGAGCTTGGTCGTGAGGACCATTTTATACCAGGTTAAAGATTTATCATTTTTTCCTAAAATATTATTAGGACGGAAGGGTCTTTAAAAAAAAAAATTGTAATTCCCATTAGCATCGCATATTCCAAATCAGAGTGTAAAGTTGTCCTCTAATTCTATTTTTTTAATCATTTTATTTATATATATATTTTTAACATTTGATTTTTTCCCCCTCCTCCCTCTTCCCTCCCCTCTGGTAATCACTAGGTTGAAAATCACATGATATCACATATATAGGATATAAACCTAAAAGCAAAAAATGAACAGGACAAACAGAGACTCAGGGACATGGATTAGGTTTTTGTTTTGTTTTGTTTTTGTTTTTGTTTTTGTTTTTGTTTTTGTTTTTAAGCTTTAAAAGATCATCTTACCTATACAATCAAGAATGGATTGAGAAGGGGGCAAGAATGGGTTCACGGAGATAAGTAAGATGGATATTACAGTAACATATAATGTAGCCTGGACTAGAGCGGTGCTATTGGAAATACAGAAAATAAAATTTAAAGATACTTTAGGAGACAGCACTTTCTGGCTTGCACACCTGGGTGGATGGAGGTTCTAGTCCCTGAGACAGACTCCACTGGAAGAGGCCCATGTATTTTAGGGGAGGAGAATTTAGGAGCAGATCATAAGTTAAGATTTAGATTTGTGGTTCCAAGAGGCATTTGAAATGTCCAAAATAGAATTTCAGGTGGGCAGTTGCTAGATGGTCTAGAACTCAGAGTAAAAAGTTTGGGCTATAGGTAATTCTGATAATACTTAACAATTCCTGGGCATGGATGATATGACCCAGAGGCATAGAATGAGAAATATAGGAAAATATAGAGAAATAAATGAACCAGAAATTCATATATACTTTAAAAGGCTTCTGGGTCACATGGGCTTTGTCAAAAACACAGTGATCTAATTTGACTTTTCTCACCAATTATTTATGGTGACTTTGGGTCTGGAACATTTCTCTGGGGATAGTCTAGTCTATAAACTGAATAAAGCAGTCAATCTCAAGGGTCTATAAATTTAAAGAGCATTTTTTATACTACAGACCTAATTAAAAGCTGAAAATGCAAATAGGTATGTGGGCGGAGAAATAGGAAGTATCTGTATTAAATTGTTTTTTTTTTTTCTAGACTGAATTAAAATGTTTCTGAAAAGATAAATAGCATCAGTTTTGCACGTGGGAGTGAGGGTATGTTACTTCACAGTGTGTATGTCTGTATGTTGTAATGGCATCTCTCTCCATCCTCTTCATTCAGAGAAAATAATTCCTATTATTGGGTAATTTTTTATATCTGTAAACCTGACAGGCAGAAACTAATTTAATCAATTAGCCAAAATCTAAAGTGCTTTATGTTTTAATGTCAAATACTGACTCAGGAATGCACTTGTGAAGAATGGAAATGGAACCAGAATTGTTTGAGAGCAGGAGGGAACTTCATGAGACCATTGAAGACAGGTCTCCTCAGGGGATTTTGTGAAACTTGGAAAAAGTTTTGCTTTCTCTGCTTTAAAGACCATTTTATTACCCTTATTTGGGAGACTTTCAATATCTAATGAGTTTGAAGTTCTCTCTATTATCTAATCATACTCCTTCTTGCTGCATTTTAAGGCATTTCCTCTCATTCAGAATGACAGCTGCCTAGAATCTTTCATATAATTATTTCTCATACAAGTGAGGAAATTAATGAAGTCAAGTTTTAGCCCCATCATCCAAATTAAAATCGATTAAAGGAGTAGTGTGCAATTACATATTTAATGTGGAGAAGAAAAAATTTAAGGTACTGTAGACAACTGGTTAGTGACAACCCACAAGGGAAAACAATTCCAGACAATTAAGCCTTTTCTCAAAGGTCTCTTTTGCAAACCTTTAATATGTACAGTTTTTCTTCTGACTTCAATAAAAGATAAAAATTATATGATCATATCAATAAATGCAGGAAAAACACTTGACAGGACACAAGATCCATTTATGATTAAAACAACAAAATGAGTATAGTACCTCAGCATAATAAAGGCAATATGTGACAAACCCTCAGCTAATATAATGGTGAAAAACTGAAAGCTTTTTCTCTAACATCAGGAAAAAGACAAGGATGCCCACTCTCACCACTCTTATTCAACACAGTATTAGAAGTCCTAAGTAGAGCAATCAGGAAGGAGAAAGAAATAAAAAGCATCCAAATTGGGAATGAAGATATCAAATTGTCACTTTTTGCAGATGGCATGATTCTTTGCATAGAAAACTCTAAAGATCCCTTCAAAAAACTATTAGAAACAATAAACAAATATCGTAAAGTGGCAAGATACAAAATCAATGTACAAAAATCCATTGTGTTCCTGTATAGTAATAATATATTTCAAGGACAAATGAAAAAATTCCTTTTGCAATTGCAACAAAAAGAATAAAATAGGATTAAACAAGGAATATGAAGGACTTATACACTGAAAACTACAAGACATTATTAAAAGAAATTGAAGACACAAAGAAATGAAAAAATATTCTGTGTTCATTAATTGGAAGAATCAAGATAGTTAAAATGACCATATTACCCAAAGCAATATATAGATGTAATGCAATCTCTATCAAAATCCCAATGGCATTTTTTAAAGAAATAGAACGAAAAATTAGATTTATGTGGAATTAAAAATAGCCAAAGCAATTCTGAGAAACAACGAAGTTGGAGGTGTCACACTGCCTGATTTCAAATTATAATATAAAGTGACAATAATCAAAACAACATGATATTGGTAGAAAAACAGACACATAGACTGATGGAACAGAATTGAGAGCCCAGAAATAAACCCACATATATTGGGCAAACAATTTTCAACAAAGAAGCCAAAAATATAAAATGGAGAAAAGGAAGCCTCGTCAATAAAACATTTAGATTAGAAGCAGATATGTAGAAGGATGGTTCTGTGTGTGTGAAAAGTTAAGCTGATGCAGATCCCTCCTATTGTCTTGACCTGCATTGGTGGAATTCATTGCTCATTTTACAAATGGAATCCAGTCTCTAGTCTGTGTCAGGCGCTGTTCAAGTTTCTAGGGATACGGCTGAGAAAGTAAAATGAACAATTGAAACATGCGTCCCCTCACAGACCATGAATAAAACAGAATGACTGTATGAGTAACTTTGGAAATTGGAAACTGGACTATTCCTTGCTAATATGGTTGTCTTCAGATAGCACATCACTTTGGTTTTATAATCAGTCTCTCAAACAACATGTTTGAGTGTCCACTGATGCCAGGCATTGGGCTCTCCCGGAGTTTGTAATCTAGTCAGGAAGAGGAGGCCAAAACACATCATCACATGACAACCTAAAGCAATAAAAAGATTTTGCAAGGCAACACAGGATAAACAGCTGAATGAATGGCTAGTATCCTGAGAAGGTGTTTGCTAAATTATGTCATAAAGTATTTTTCCCCATTTACATTAGTTGGTGGACTATACATAATGTGAAAATAATTTGAGATCTGCCTGCATTCCTGTCAATGAATGGAGTCTCCATGGTAACGCAGTGTGGAGAAGTTCTAATTCTCCTTTCTCATTCCGAGAATCTCTTTGCTCTGAAGCAATTTAGTAATATGTCAGGCTTTCATTAAGTTCACTAAAGCTAGTGATTATTACGTGTGGTTAAGTTTATTAAGCAGCAAAATGTGGACAAAATATAGATGTTCCAGGAAACTTCAAACTTTTCTAAATTATGCAGATAACCTTTTTCTTTGTTAACTTGCTTTTAAAATATCATTAAAAACCACCCATTTGTCACCTGAAAAATGTTTTTACTATTCCTCAACCATGGCTAGCATGTGCAACTTATAAAGACAACAAGTTAACATTCTCTACTGCAGGTTAGCTATTAGAAACATTGTATGAAGGCATCTGAATACATAAGGCTGATGAAAAAGCCCTTGTGAAAATCCTACTTAATAACTTGGATAATTTGCATCATCCTTTATGGAAGATAACACCAGTGCCATTGTTGCTATAGAAATGTCAGATTCGCTTTCTTGCTATCCCGACTTTCAAAGTTTTGCCACCTTCTTTGAATCACTGTAGGCTGTCTGTCACTTGAGATATCACCATTCTGGGTGATTTAAGAAATATTGGCACATTGTCGGGGAAACGATATTGTGATTAAAAGGGAATGAGATTATATTCGACCACCTTTTGGGTATCATCCAGCTGAAGAAAATGCTCTCTCATTTGGTATTTGATTTATGAGAAATGAGCCAACCAACTTTGTGCTAATATAAGCCCCTACACTCTTGGCAATTGCTGCTTGGTCACTGGTAGATAAATATGTACTTGTTGGAATCTCTTGGTCTTTCAGAATTGGGATATAAAGATACCTAATATTTGTGTGAGAATGGGACAGTAACAACAAAACTTTGAAGTTGTGAGAGGAACCATATTCTGTCCTGTGAATAAAGGAGTGGAGAATGCAGATCTGTAGAGATTAAATAAAGCAGAAGGTAGAGAATGAAAGAGATGATGGAGAGTCTGATTGGTTCCAGTTCCTTCCAGGTGAAGTGGCTGTAAAATGCTTACCTAGGAGCCAAGATGGAAAGTCAAACTGCCCCAAGTCACAAGAGTGAGCATGGGAGAGAGGTAAATCTCCACAGGAAAACCAGGAGGTCATTGCTAGAGAAAGGGAGAATGGATACCAGGAAAACAAAATAATTAATGGGTGACCTGTGCATTCAGAGAGACAAAGCGGGAATTATTTGAAAATTCGAAGTTTTTCTGATTACCTGATAAAAGTTACCCACAAATTATATGAAGAATCATGCAGGATTTGGAATTTTAAAAGTTTTCTATAAATGTAAAGGATAAACTAAGTCATTATTTTCATCTCCGTTAGTATTGATTTTGTGGTCATTTGACCAGGATTAGGTAGATATTTGGCTTATAAAGTTCACTGGAAAATTGTGCCAGGAAAGAGTTTCTACTAACCCACTTACACAAATACTTTGGGAGGCAGTTTAGCAACACCCATTACTTCATGCAAATATTGCTAATGATTATAAATGTGTTTTTTCAGGCCCACTTTGAAATTTAAAATAGCATTTAGTATTTCAGAGGTACAGATGATATTTCCCCCAGTTTAAATTTGATAAAATTCTGCTTGGACTTCATCCATTTTTTATTCTCTGGCAAATTGTGGGAGACTGATTTTGAACAACTGTCAATTAACTTATGCTGCTTAAAGAATTATTCTTGGATTAGAGGGATGAGGACACATCCTCATCTTTGCTTCCCTGGGCAATTACTCACCAGTTTGTTTGATTCATCCTAAAATGACCATCTGCTGCCACAAGTAGGAGAAGTCATGCTGGGAGAGGGGCAGCTGTTGATGTTTGGTAATGGTCTTTTTGTTGTTGTTTTCTCTGCTTGTAAGAAGGCTGAGAGAGCTCTGGGACCTTTACAATGGTAGACATTCAGCCATAGAAACAATGAGAGTAGAAAGCATGAGCACATGAAGCCAAGGGGGGAATTTAATTTCTGGCTTTATTTTACAGGACAGTTCAGGACTCAGCATATCAGGAAAGCTCACTTAGCAATAGCCAGATAGCTGCAGACCTAGGATCCAATTGGAAGTTTTCTAACCTGGTCATTTTTATGCCTACACTAAGTGTGACAACTCTCAGAACCTCAGGAGATGTCATCAATGCTTAAGGAGAGCAGCCTGTAACTTATCTGTTATTCTACAAACCCACTCTGACTGCTCTGGAAGCCCTCTGGGTGCTTCACCTTTTTTTTTTTTTTTTTTCCCCTAGTAAACATAACGAATGTCACAGCTTAGTCCCTAACATCTGGGATTAACCAGCATCAGTGCCTGGGATACTGTTTCTTCAGCAATGGTAAGATGCTCTTGGGTTTCAACAATCTGCCTATGAAATGACTGGAGAACAGTGAAATACTTAAGCCCAGGGAACTGTCTGTGAGTGTGTATGGAACCAGGCATCCAGGAAAGAGACAAACCAAAGGGCCTGGGGAAAATAAGACTACCTGTCCTGAAAGGAGTGAGAACACCGAGGAAGGTCATTGAGAAGAGGGGAAACTTTCCAGGTGGGATGAATCAGTACAGAACTGGAAACAACAACAACATTAATATTCATCGAGTCTTCATATTGTGCAAGGCACTTTGCCACATGTCTGATATGCATTATCTCATTTAATCTCCACTGATAGGTACTATTATCATGTTAGTGCTGAGGAAAGAAGACATTGGCTTGCCCAGTGTCACAAAGCTGGTAAGCAGCAGAGGATGGAGTACATCAGGCAGATATATTTGCAAAGCACATGAGAGGCTGACCCTGCTATAGCCAGATGTTTGTTGTTTAGAGCTGCTCTATACCTACAGCCTTAGCTAGAACAACTGTACACCTATGGAACTGGAGAGCTGTAAAAGGGTAGGTTTACTCTATAGCGTTTCCCCAGCCTGGTGAAAAGCTAAATCTTTGACTCTCCTATGATTTCCAGAAGACTTAGTGCCACCCATATACCCACAGTCATCTATTTATTCCACTGGAAATATTGATGTGAGAGAAAATCATTCATACATACCTATTGAATAACCTTGGTCTTAACAGCAGAACCCAAACCACATTTTCTGGGCCAGAGATGAGAGCATCCTTCCCATTTTCTCACAGTCAGGAACGTCTGGAGAATATGGCGCTTCCAGAGATGAGACGAAGGCAGGATAGTGGAGGTGTTGAGATATAGGGCTTGGAGTTGGACAGACCTGGGCTCTGATCCCAGGGCCTCAGTTTCTTCATATGTAAGATGAGGATAATAGGATGATCTTGCAGGGTGGTTGTGATGAGTAACATGCAAGAAAACCCAAACATAGAAACATTAAGTGCTTAGTAAATATTACTAAAAGCCATATTGGCAGGAGAATCAATTTATTCTTCTCTAAATTTGGTTACAATAGTTTTCCAGATTTGGCCAAAGCTATTCAGTGGTTTGGCTCAGGAGCTGGTCCTAGAGCTAGGAGTTCTGACTTGCAGACCACTGACTGTTCTCATTACCTCACACTTCATTATTAAAGGGAACCGTGTTGGGATACTGTGTCCAGAGGATAAATCATATATAAAACTAATATATAAAAATCTGATAAGTTAGGGGGAAATTGTATATTATAGAATTTTTTATTTAAAAGCATTCTCTATTGACTACCTTTTAATAAAGAGCCTTCTTTATGCTTTAATTGTTTTTAAACTTGTAACATGAATTTATGCACACCAGTTTTCCAATTGGGCCTCACTATATCTAGCTATTGTTATTTTTAACCACTATTATTTTACATACCAACTAATGCAGGTAGGATGCCCATCTCTCAGCCCCCTCTGATTTCTGTGAAGGTCTTATCTCTGTCCTGGAGCATTCTAATCCCTTCTCTTGGGACACCCTTCTTCCTCCTCTATGTCTTATCACATTCTCCCTTTCGTTCAAGGCCTGGTTTAAGATCTGCATGTTCTAAGAAGCCTTCATGTGGACCCCGGTCCACACCAATATCCCCTTTCTCCTCTCCAGTCTTTTTGAAAAACATAGAATACGTTTGTTCCAGTCTTTGAAAAAAGCACACATGTCCTTAAAATCCATAGAACTCAAAAAGTCCTTCATCTCTAAGCAAAATGACTATCGCCCAAACACACTATTTGGGTGGCCATACTGAAGGAGATAGACTGAGGCAGGTTTACTATGTCTTGATGTCTGGTATAAGGTTTGGAGATGATGGAGGGCATCGTTATTATGTCATTAGGAGATGGAAAATCAAGAGCAAAAGGAAACACACAGGCAAAGTAGTTTATTTACTCAATAAAGGGCATATGAGGAATCCTTGCCAGGGAAGGTCAACCTAAGCTCTTTTAAGTGAATTTCATTTAGGGTAGTACTGCTGTCTCTGATCATCATTTAGCCAGGAAGCTCTTGATTTTTTAAAAAAATAAATTTTCAAACATTATGGAAATGTATCTATTCTTTGAGGTTTCATTAAATTATACCTAAGTTCATTTTTCATGCGGAAAAGCAGCTTCAGGCTTCAGTATGATGAATCGTTTCCTCCTTTGTGACAGTGGCGCAGGAAGTTCATTTAATGCTGCTGCAGTAGTCTTGGTTGTCCGCATTTTATTCTGGGCCTGTTGTGATTAATAGGATTACGCTGGAGTGATCACAGCTGCCTATTTGTTTATCCTATCACTGGGGTCAGTGCCAGGGCTCTTATTTCAGGATTCTCTTGGTTTGTCATGTTCATAATGTAATAAACTTTTGCTGTATCATTGCCCCATGGACTGTTGAACTGAGCTAAGTGAACTCTCAGAGCCACCCAGATTATGGGAATTCATGTCATTTGTTTGGAAAGTAATGATTAAGCCCTGGTGCCAAGGAAAGCAAGACCGTTACACTGGGTGTGGTGAGAGAGGCCACTTTATACTTTGGACACCTGATTAGTGGCACCGAGTGAGCAGTAGGTTGCGAAGGTAGAGGTCAAATGGCAAGTGACCAATATCTTACTTACTTGGCTTTGGTATTATCAATAATAAAGTAAATAGTAAATTAGACTGAATGATAATTATTTTCCATATTTGTTTAGATTGTAAAACACCTTGCCATTTTGTGAAGTGTCGAGAAATACTGATATAGTTAATTAAATTTAGTTTGATTTAATGTAAATTAGGAGACATATGTAATATGTGTGTGTACACTGCATGATTCTGGGCATGGCATACTTAAAAATATGAGCTGCTGTGTCTGGGAGCAATACTACCCTTAAACTTGGGCAAGTAGGGCTCCTGCCCCAGGCCTCAGGCCTTGAGGTGCCCTGTGCCTTTGCCTTGCCATCATTGAAATGTTCTATACCCTCTCTGATGTCAGGAACTGTCCCCAAAGCTTCTAGCGTTATTCACTGAGGGTGCTCTGGGCCTGGATTGGGACATGAGTAGCCCCAAGTCTTGTTTTCTCCATCTCATGTGACTGGTTGACCAGATATCCCGAGGAAATGTGGACCTTGCACCTACAGGATCATCTCAGGACTCCATGGCTGGGCTCATATGGCTGGACCCCGGTTCCAAAGGATGGCCTGGTGAGCAAATCACTGCTGCTTCCCAGTGCAGTATATATTTCTTTTGTGAGTGCTCATAAGATTGGGCTATCAGAATGGTGTTCACATAATCATTTTGGGTAACTTTTACATATTCTGGATATAGGACTAGTTTAGGGCCTTGAGGTACTTATGGTCTATCACTATCCCTTGGGCCTGAGCCATTTATGTGGCCCATGTATTGGCTCTTGTCTGTCCATATTGTGACTGAAGGATCACCTTGAGTCTGCACCACTCGAGAGCAGCAGGACTAGAGGCAGGTGTCCTTTACCCATGATTTCCTTCTGCTGGAACCCAGGCGAGTTGTTCTATTCCATCCACAGGCTCCATACCACACACTGGGCTGCCTGTCTCCCCTCAGGTATTTCGAGACTTGCTGTTCAGTGCCAATGGACCCTTCCAACTGATGTCCTCTCTTATTTCTGATTGATATGGTGATGTCATGCTTTCTCAGGATGCTGGACAAAGGAAAAATCTTCCTTGTCCTAATGGGAATGCTCCTTTTATTTTCCCCACTGGAGGCAATGCGTGGAAGACAAGGAGGAGGTCAATATTGAGAAGGATCACATTCTAGGAATGCTGTGATTATGTCGTCAGGAGTTCAAAGAAGTTGGAGGACGTGTCATTCTGTATTTATACCATACAACTCTGAACAGTAAAGTGAATATGACCAGAAAACAAATTATCATTTGCATTTTCCTACATTTTCTATGTAAGACTTGCATTTGTAGACATTGTCAGTGAAACACAATAAAAACTTTTCTGAGAGTCATTGGAAGCCAGTATTCATGGGCAGCACGATAGATGATGTGGTTTTGGGAGTAATAAAGTAACCGGCATTAAATAAATGAAATTAGGGAACTGCAGAGGCAAAAATACTTATATTTTCTTAATATAAACAAGTTCTGAAGAGGCATGGCACTGTGAGTAATGACAGCATTGCTACCTTTTCCTCACAGTGGATGATTTGAAATTAGCCAAGAATGATGCATATGGCAATAAAAAACATAAATTGATGATTCCTGGACCTGGACAGGGAGAGATGGTGCCTGGACACTAAGAAGAAATTTCACATGCATTGAATGGAAAATAAACCAATATGTATCTCTACCTATTATTCAGTCTTTTCACTGAAAAAAATCACTCTACCTGACATGAGCTCATGAATTTTGCATTATTTTTAAAAAATCAAATTGGTACTTTTAGACAAAGGAATCCACAAAATTATTTGCCAAGGGCCCCTTACACCCTAGGGATGGCCCGGTTGGGAAGGATATTTATTAGTTATGCTCAGGAAATATGGTGTTCTCTGCACTGCCCATTGGAGGATTGGTGTTAAACTTAGACTCAAAGCTAGAATTTATTCTCCCAAAGAAAAAGGAGAGGAATGCAAAGTGCACCCACCTTCTCATCAGAGCACAAGAGCAAAAGGGTGGGGAGAGGACATGGAAGAGAAGCCTGCTGGTCTGCGGACATAGAAAGAGAAATCACCGATGGGGTGAGAAGTTACTGGTAGCAGATATTTAGTTAAGAACATTGGAAAAAATTATCTCTTTTAAGTAGAAGATTAACACCTTGTCTTTTAAAATATGTGCTGTATGTATTTGGAAACACAGAGAGTCACCATTTTTGGCAACTAGTAATTAAGAACTTTTGGAGAAGGACATGTCTATTCATCATAGAGCAAGCTTATGTGACAAAGAACAATGTGAGACGTGGTGTAAGGACAGCATAAAATGGGCAATGCCACACAAAGATAGATCTAGATTAAAAGTAAACCAGGCAGCACTCCTATTAATCGAGGCCATGTTTTCTTTTGTCCAGAGATCTGTAATATCTCTACTTCACTATAATTTTCCAAATAATTATTGACAGATTCTTTAATTACATTTTCAAGCTGTCGTTACTGTGCCCATTTTTCTCCTCTATGTTTAGCGGTTTGCATATATTCAAAGCAAGCAGGTGCATTCTTAGTATAGCATCATCTGTACTTAGTTCAGATACTCGGTGAGGTATATTTTCTTAACACTTTTTGTCAGGTCAAATAAAAAGGTCCCTCACGTTGTCTTTTTCTTTTTTGATTTTCACTTCTGAACTCTTAAAGATTCATGCCACTCTGTTGTATTTCTCCTAATCTATATGCTCCTACTTTCAATTTTAAACAAATGCTTGTAAAATCTTGCCCTCTCAGGGACTCCCTGTGCAGCTACCCTAGTTTCTTGATACTTTTTTCTTTGTTCTTGCTAATTGGAATTTTTGGCTACACTAGATCTTGTCAGTCACAGAGCTGCTCGTTCAGCTCATCTGGTCCTTAACTGCCTTCTTTCCTTTCCACGTTTTTACAATAGAAATATTCTCTTATATTAAAAAGTCTGTATCTCGGGCATCAAGACATCGTAAATAGTTCATGCTTGTTAGAATTTATAAAACATATTATGGGTATATATTTTATTGAATTCTCATTTTCTGTTTGATCAGCTAAGATGCTTGCCATAAAAAAGACAATATGGAGGCAAGGATGATAAGTAGAATTAAATTACCAAAAGAATAACTTCAAAAGTTATTGGACATTCAAATAAAAGTACCTTCAAATGATTCCCTTAAGTTCTCCCCCAATATTGCAAATAATTCTTGAATATTGGTAAGTTTTCTTCAGAGACCCAGGAGAGGAAAATTATAGAACAGACTACACGGATTTCACTGAAGGCAGTAAAGTAAGGAACACCGTGTACCTTCAGAGAATCTAAATTATTATAGGCAGAAACTATAACTTCAAAAACATGATCCTCCCCTTGGAATTTACTGTGGGTGGTGAAGGAAGGGACATTGTGCCTTTGTAGAATATGTTATTACAAGAAGAAACTATAATCTCTGATAACTTCCCTACCTATAGTTACCTATCTGACCTCATCTCTTGTCACTGTCTACCTTCTCTTTCTGCTCCAGTCACAGTGGCCTCTTCCCTGGACTTCAGCAAACACTCTTGCCTCAGGGAGGTACGTTTGCTATTTCTGAATGTCCTTCCCCCATAAACTTGTTTAGCTTGCCTTCTCACTTCCTTTCAGTCTTCTCTCAGATCTCTCTAGCTCCATGTGGCCTTTCTTGCCTGGCTACACAAAATTGGCATGCACCTCCAATACACACTCTGTTTATTTTCTCTCCTTTATTTTTATTCTCAGCATGATCACATCTATCATTGTAAATATTTATCTTGTTAACTTTTTTTTCTCTTCACCAGATATAAGCTTTGGATGATGAAAATTATTTCCTATTCTGATCACTACTGTATCCTCAGCACTAGAATAGTGCCTGAGATATAGGCCCTCAAATGTTGTTGAATGAATAAATATGTTGAATGAGTAAACAAGACCTCAACCAGAAGGGGCAATTGGTTACCTAGAATTATACTCTAATCTGTATATGTATTAGAGAAATAGTGTCATAATAGAATATATTAAACTCCAGAATTTGTTATTAAAAATAAAATCAATTTTTTTATACCCTCATGGTATGTATTAGGCTAAAAGTAAAAAACAAAAAAACACACCAAAGAGTCGAAAAACAATAAACAATGTTTAGCCACCTTTTTTAAAAGTCATGCTATATGATCTGGAACCTTTCCTGGGAGGATGGGACTACTTTCCTCTATGTCTTGGGATTTCTGCTGAAATCAAGGCAGAAAGTTCCATTTTTTATATCTTGTTATATAAGTATTAATGTATTTTAAAATTCATTCTAATCTATATTACTGGTTAACCTGAATAAATCGGTGAAAATGAAGTTATAGGGAATGTTGCTCCCAAACATATTTGGAAATAAATAGGGCCTACTCTATGGGCCCCAAAAAGGAGGGGTTTGCTTGGTTCAATGGTTTTTCTGCAGCACCACCAGAAGCAGAGTCTTGAAGTCAACCCGGAGTCAGCATGAGGTAATCTTAATAGCAGTTTCCATTTGTTGAACAATTACCATATACTGTCTATGGTTTTAATGACTAGTAAATTATTATACAAATCCTGTAAGTTAAGAAGTATTATTACCCGACTCTGCAAATAGGATTCTGAGGTTCAGAGAGTTTAGGTCACTTGTTCAAGTCACAGAGCCATCAAGTGATTAGAGCCAGGGTAAACTTCACACTGCAGTGGAAGAGATGTAGTATTTAAACCAGGGTATCTGGTTCAAATCATATTTCTGCATCTGTCTACGCCTGTGGATGTGAGTTGATATTTATAACTTCTCAGAACATTAGGACCACATCTGTTAGAGATTTGAGAGGTGGGCTAAAAGTAACAATTCAGGTAATTTAAACCTGATCAGAAACATCTATTTGATATGTAGGCTGAGTAGTCCAGATATAATTTGGGGTGGTTTATTAATTAAAATTCTAGAACTCCTACTCTAGGAAATGAAAAGTGATTGTATTAGTTTCCTAGAGTTGCTGTAATTAAGTACTACGAACTTTGTGGCATAAAACAGCAGTTTATTGTCTTAGTTTTGGAGGTCAGAAGTCTAAAATCAAGGTGCTGGGCAGGGCCATTCTCTCTCCGAAACTTGTGGGAGAATTCTTCCTGTCCCTCCCAGTTTCTGGCAGCCCCAGTCATTCTTGGCTGTACTCCTATCATTGCTACCATCTGTCTTCACATGACATTCTTCCTGGGTTTCTTCACGTTGTCCTCCCACTGCATGTATCTGTCTCTGTCCAGATTTTCTCAGATTTTATAAGGACATCATTATATTGGATTAGGGCCTACTGTGATCACTTATTTTTATTTGATTGCTGTCTGTAAAGACCCTGTTTCCATAAACAGTTACATTCTGAGGTACCGGAGGTTAGAACTTCAGCACATCTTTTTGGGAGATGCAATTCAGCACTCAAAGGTGATTCTGTTGATTCACGTTCTCTTTGAGACTCATGTTAAGATTAGGACTTAGTGCTCTGTTTAGAGTCTGCCTGCTTCCCCTTAAGGGTATCCTTAACACTAAGTCAGTCTGGATTCCTTATTCAGGTTATTTTCTAATACTTAAAAACAAGAAATCAAATGAAAAATAATCAAAGACAGTTCCAGTAAATCTAAATCTAAAACTTATTTGAATTTTCTTATATTCATTAATTCCTTCAAATTCAGAGTAACACTTTGTTTTCCTCCCTAGGTAAAGTAAAACTATGTAATTTTCTTGATAAATAAAAAGTGTCTTTGATTGTATTATGTTGTTTGTATTAGTCAAGGTTTTAGCTGAAAACAGATGACACATTCACATTAAGATAATTCAAGAATTTAATAAAGGATAACTTACAAAGGTGTGGGTTTGGTGTCCTGGGTTAACTACAACACAGCTGTTACCATCCATAGACCCAAAAGAAGGATATGAGGGAGCCGTTACTTGAAAGAGTAGCAATAACTGTTGATTGTGGGACATAAGAGGAGGCAAGGAAAATAGATGCCTTAACTTTACTCTCCTTGTTCTTTCTTAACTCCTGCTATGTCTCTCCATTAGCCAAATACAATTGAAATCTACAGTAAAGGAGAGCCCTTTGCTACAGTGAATACATGCCAGGCTTGCAAGACAGAGGGTAGAGAAAGGTAGAGAGCAGGTATGAAGTACATGGAAGATATCCAGCATGGCTAGTCTCTTTGGCCCCTCAGTATCCACTCTTTCTCCTTTGATGAAACTCAACAAAGGAGATATAAGAAATTCTATCAGCTACGTTATTAGGGATGAGGCCAATATGGTCATACTCCCACCTAAAACATTAGCTGCCACTGATGCTCTTCATATAAGATAGCCAGAGGGGAAAAAAAAGGGTAAGAGGGTTAGAGAGACAATTTAGTGACATGAAATGTAGCTGCTGAAGTTCCTGAGTCTGTTGTTGGTCTCACAGCCTCTTCCTTCCTGATCGTAGTAGTCTGCTTCTACTGCCACATTCCCCTTCCCTCTGCGGCAGCCTCAGCTGCATGATGTTCTCTACCCACTGAGGACTCAGATTGATGACCCAATCTTTCATTTCTGTAGAATCTGAGTCCTCAGTGGCCTTATTTTTGTTAGATCACTGCAGGTTTTTATTGACTTCTACTATTGGACAAGGGGAGGCTCAGAGATGGCCCAGTGAATTTCTGGGTTTCACACATATTCCTCCATTGTGTGGCAGCAACCCAATTTCCTCCTTATCAGGGTCAGTAATCTTGGCCAGTACAGAGATCTGCTTCTCTGACTGCTGACTCAGTGGTATGAAGAATCCAAAATATTCTGGGGACAGTCTGTTTCCATTTTATTTCACATAATTCTGTTTCCTGGTAGGACCACTCTTCTGTGGTCCCTAAAATTGTCAAACACATCAAGCCCGAAGTTCTTCATAAGAGTTATTAGGTGTAATTGTGAGGGAAATTAACTCTCACCACTACTCTGTTCCCAGCCCCATTCATTCTGGTAATGAGGGAGATAGCATTAAATACTGGCTGTCAATTTAAGACATATATCTCATCCTGATCTAGCTCTCTAGTATACAAGCTCATGCCATCATTTAAGAATGCAAAGGATTTGCTCCTTACAATTTTGTTATTTTTTTGATATAAAATTTAATATGTTCTTTAGATTTGTTTAGCATGCTATGTATATTTATTCTTTTGCAGTTATGTGCATAGTTTTTTTTTTCTGTTTTTCTGTTTATTCATTCTTGATTGAGTCTAGATCAACTTAAGCCTATAATTTTCTAACAATAGAGTAGCATGTTTTCTTTAACTTTCTTATTTCTAATAACTCAAGTAGGATGTGAAAATGTGAGCTCATGCTATTAGATCATTCATCGAAGAAATTGAGGACCAGAAGAGGAAATACGGGCTTTGGAGCTACTCAAACAGGATCTAGCTTCCCTTTCTTGTCTACCAAAATTTGGGTCTACTACCCAGCTCTGGTGGATTAATATCCTATAATTCTTCTTTGACTGTATGCCTGGATTTGCCATCTCAGCCTTGTAGATTTACTGTCACCTCTTACTTGCAGAGTTGGATGTTGATTTAATCTGTTTTATGCCTATAATCTTCTTATCTAGCTTTGCTTCTCTTGATCTCTACTCATCGTGTAAGAAAGCTTATGTACTTTGTAGCATTTGTCTTTCACAGCCCAAAACCAACACAATCGATGCAGGTATATGACCAAGGATAAATGCAGAGAACCTCAGTTTTGTGCATATAAGACAAACTGTATAACTATAGAGGCATAGGTTTTTGTATAAGTCCATGTACAATAGTCATTTAAAAATTCAAAAAACTCAGTGCTTTGATCTGACTAGCTGCACTGAGTAGCTCAGAGAATTTGACTTCATTCTGGGAAGTTTCAGACTATGGCAAATGAGTGACCTTAATTTTCTAGGTCAAAAATAAAACTGATCATCCAGAAGTAAATGGAAAACCTATATGGTTTCCCAGGGAGGAATCTTAAAATGACATATTCACATCCTGTCCAGTATACTTTACTTTTGTCTTTATAAAATTAAGGACTAGGTATAGATGAGAATGAATCTCTATAATTCCTAATGTCTAATACCTTAGTTTTTAGAGAAGTATAGACGAATGTTACATTATTATTTTGGAATGTCTTGATGGAGCCTGGCAACCTAAATTGAAATGACTGAAACTATAAATAAAGCATAAAGATAAAATAGCAAAGCATCAAATTCAGTGCCATAAAAGCTAGTCTTAGATAAGTTCTTGTTTAATGTCTTTATGATATATTAGGCAGGAGAAATGGCTTGCCAAAATAATTCACAAAAACTAACATATTTTGCATTATGAATAAGTGTAAGAATTGATCATAACTGCTGAAGGTCATACTTAGTTAATTTATAGTTGGACTATTTTAAAAGATACATGAACACTGATGGTCTATTGAATGAGATCTTGATCTAAGTGGGAAGAGAGAATAAGAGATTCTTCGAATATTCCCTTAGTGCCGGGTACTGAATGAGATAATTTTAAAACCAAAAAAAACAAGAAACATTTTTTTGTGCTTTTACCATCTTTGCCTAAATTTAAGGAACATAATTAATAAATTCCCATCTGATTAGAGCATTATTTGCAGTCCAATAATTATCTGAGTCTGATATAATAATTTCTGATTCTAATTAGACTTATTTTTAATTTCAGAACTGGATTTCTCTATCATTATTTTAGAGCCATGAATATAACATGCCCTAGAGAATAGACTAGTACGGTCCAGGTAATTTTATTTTTATGATTCTTTTTGTACCATATGATTTTCCTGCCATTTGACCTTAAAGATACCTTCTTGAAAATTATAATCACAAGAAGAATTTTACTTTGCACACTGACTAGATTTAATTCGTATTTTCACTGTAATTTTTGATGTTCCATGTAATTACATGTTTGGGGAATAAAGAAATTGGGAAACTCAACTTTGTGTTTTGTCTGGCCCATTAATTTCAACCTCCTCACACCCCCATTCCTTACCAGAGAGAAATCAGGAAGCATGTGCCCCCTTGCTTACTTCTCTGTGAGTCTTTGTTATTGGGACACCAGAGTCTCACAGCTTCCATAGGAGCTGTTAAAAGCTTCATTCTCTTAGTGAACTCTGGTGTCACTTTGTGATCTATGAAAACTGCCACAGAGATAGCAAAAGGAGATTCACATGGGGAATTAGATTATAAGCAACTGAAGATCTTAACAGTTATAGAACACCAAATGATTAATACCACTACCACATTTCTCCAGTTGTCGATGCCTACCCTCATTGTATGCATCTTTACCATATGAGGAACTTCTTGGTATTTTACTGATGGTTAAAAATACATATGGATTCTGATATTTTTAGAATACCATAAGGAAGTAGCCAGTATATTTCCAGCTTGTTATTATACAGAGGCAGACTCTTTAATTTGCTTATTTTGACTCAACTTAAGGATCACATTTGTCTAATTATACAATTTTATAGCCCCTGCACCCCCATGTTGGCTGGGTATAATGCATGAGGTCTCTACTCAGATTTCCATATGGCAAGTGAGCCACTTGTGTCCTACTCACAGATTCTTAAATTTATCTTGAGATATTCTTTTACCAGCTTCTCACCCCACCCAGGACTAGAGAGGCTAGGGGCTGAGGCCTCTTCATTTCTCCTCTTTCTACAGGCTAGTTACCCTACCCTAGGAAGGAATTTTTATTACTGTCTTGTGTAGCAAGAATTTTATATCCCATGATTTATAGTAAAAACCATATGCTCAGTCCTCTTAGCTTTGGTCCTTGATATGTATTGGGGAATTTTTGAATTTAGAAAACTTATTTTCTCTCTTAAGTGACTGTCTCTTGTAACTGAAAGCTCGACTTTTCTGCTGTTTTTCCTGAAATTGGCTTCTAGAGCCTATTTTGCAATTTTTTTTTTCTTTTAATTTTGGCTATAACACTCCTAATCTTCAAAGCAGTATCTCTTGCTGAACAGAGAGAAGGCCAAAAATAAGAAAATGTAAACAAGTAAAGTACATTATTCAATGTTCTACTCTGAAATAGGAGGAAAAGAGTGAAATTTGAGAATTTCTGGTTAAAGACAAGTCATGATAACTTCTATCTAGGACACATATATAACTTCCCAAATTATTTCTTAAAACCCCATTAACATAAATGTAGATTCTTTTTACTGAGGTATAATTGGTGTATAAAATTATATTAGTCTCAGGTGTATAATATAATGACTTGCTATCTGTGTACATTGCAAAATGATCACCACAATAAGTCTATTTAACATCTCTCACCATAAATAGTTACAAAAAATTTTTTTCCTCACAATGGGAACTTTTAGATCTATTTTCTTAGCAGCTGCAAATAAGTAATACAGTGTTATTTACTATAGTCACCATGCTGTACATTACATCCGATGACTTATGTATTTTATAACTGGAAGTTTGTGTCTTTTGACCATTTACTTAATTCATTCACCCCAACTCCCCTCCTCTAGCAACAACCAATCTGTTCTCTGTATCTATGATCTTGTTTTGTTTGTTTGTTTGCATTTGATGTCGTGTATAGTGAGATCCTACAGTGTTTGTCATTCTCTGTCTGACTTATTTCACTTAGCATAATGCCCTCAAAATTTATACATGTTGTTGTAAATGGCAAGATTCCCTTATTCTTATGGCTGAATAATATTTCACTGTGTATAGATACCACAGTTTTTTATTCGGTCTTCCGTTGATGGATACTTAGGTTGTTTCCGATCTTGGCTGTTGTAAATAATGTTGTAATTAACATAAGGGTGCATATATCTTTTCGAATTAGTGTTTTGGATTTCTTCAGATAAATACCCAGAAGTAGAATTGCTGGATCATATGGTAGTTCTGTATTTAATTAAATTAATTTATTTATATTAGTTTCAGATATACAGTACATTGCTTACACATTTATATGGTTTATGAAATGATCCCCCTGATTACTCTTATCACCCCTCTGGCTCTATACATAGCCATTACAGTGCTATTGACTATATTCCCTATTCTGTCTTCTACATCCCTGTGACTATTTTTTAACTACTGATTTGTACTTCTTCAACCATTTACCTTTTTCTCCTAGCCCCACAAACCCCTTCACATCTGGCAGTCACCAGATTTTTCTCTGTACCCGTGAGTTTGTTTTCATTTAGTTTGTTCCTTTTGTTCCTTAGATTCTGCATATTAGTGAAATCATATGGTATTTATCTCTGTCTGACTTATTTTACTCAGCATAATAACCTCTAGGTCCATCCATGTCATTGCAAATGGTAGGATTTCATTTTTTTTTTTTTTTTTTTTATGGCTGAGTAATACTCCATTGTATATATGAGCCATAACTTCTTTGTCCAATCATCTGTTGATGGGCATTTAGGTTCCTACCATATTTTGGCTATTGTGAATAGCACTGCCGTGAACATGGGATGCATATAACTTTATGAAATAGTGTTTTGCTTTTCTTTGGATAAATACCCAGAAGTGCAATTGCTGGGTCAAAAGGTAGTTTTATTTTTAATTTTTTGAGGAAACTCCAAACTTTTCCAGAGTGGCAGTACCAATTTGCAATCCCATCAATGGTGTATAAGGGTTCCCTTTTCTCCACATCCACGCCAATACTTGTTTTTTTATTTATTGAGGACAGCCATTCTAATAGGTATGAGGTGATATCTTATTGTGATTTAAATTTGCATTTCTCTCTTGAGTACCTTTTCATGTTTATTGGCCATCTGTAGGTCCTCTTTGGAGAAATATCTATTGAGGTCTTCTGCCCATTTTCAATTGGATTGTTTTTTTGTTTGTTTTTGTTGAGTTGTATGAGTTCTTTATAAATTTTGGTTATTAACCCCTTATGAGATGTATCACACGGTGAATATCTTCTCCCATTTAGTAGGTCATCTTTCGTTTTGTTGATGGTTTCCTTTGCTGTACAAAAACTTTTTAGTTTTAGTACCATTTGTTTATTTTTTCTTTTGTTTCCCTTGACCGAGGAGATATATCAGAAAAGAGATTACTAATAGCAATGTTGGAAAGTTTACTTTCTATATTTTCTTCTAGATGTTTTATGGTTTCAGGTCTTACATTTAAGTCTTTTATCCATTTTGAGTTTATTCTTTTACATATTCTTTTTATGGTGTAAGAAGGTAGTCCAATTTCATTTTTTTGCATGTTTCTGTCCATTTTTTCCAATATCATTTATTTATTTAAATTTAATGTTAATAAAGTATACAATACATTGGTCAGGCACTTATATAATTTGTGAAATTTCCCGATTACTTTATCTTCCCTCTGGCTCTATACATTGTCATTTCATTACTGCTGATTGCATTCTCTATGCTGTACTCTCCATCCCTGAGACCATTTATCAATTACTAATTTGTACTTCTTTAACCCTTCAACCCATTCTCTTAGCTTCCTATCCCCCCTCCCCTCCGGCCATCACTAAATTGTTCTCTACATTTGTGAATCTGTTTTCAATTAGTTCTTTTTGTTCCTTAGATTCTGCATATAAGCGAAATCATATGGTATTTATGTTTCTTAGTCTGACTTATTTCACTCAGCATAATAACCTCTGGGTCCATCCATGTCATTGCAAATGGTAGGATTTCAATTTTTCTTTTATGGCTGAGTAATACTCCATTGTATATATGAACCATGACTTCTTTGTCCAATCGTCTATTGATGGGGATTTAGCTTGTTTCCATTGTTTGGCTATTGTGAATAGTGCTGCCATGAACATAGGGATGCATAGATCTTTACAAATTAGTGTTTTGGATTTCTTTGGATAAATCCCCAGAAGTGTAATTGCTGGGTCAAAAGGTAGATCCATTTTTAACTTTTTGAGGAACCTCTAGACTGTTTTCCATAGTAGCTGTACTAATTTGCAATCCCACCAACAGTGTATGAGGGATCTCTTTTCCACATCCTCACCAGCACTTCTTCTTTGATTTATTGATGATAGCCATTCTGACCTGTGTAAGGTGATATCTCATTGTGGTTTTAATCTGCATTTCTCTGATGATTAGTGACCTTGAGCATCTTTTCATGTCTATTGGCCATTGGTATTTCCTCTGCTAATTTACTGAATATTAATTTTACATCCTGCTACTTTACTGAATTCATTTATCAGTTCTAACAGTTTTTGGGTGGAATCTTTAGTGTTCTCTCTCTATAGTATCATGTCATCTGCAAATAATGACAATTTTACTTCTTCCTTTCCAATTTAGATGCCTTTTTTCTCTTCCTTGTCTGATTGCTATAGCTAAGACTTCCAATACATGTTGAACAGAAGTGGTGAAAGAGGACATCCTTGTCTTGTTCCTGATATGAAGGAAAACACTTTTAGCCTGTCCCCACTGAGTATGTTAGCTGTAGGTTTGTCATATATGGCCTTTATTATGTTGAGTTATGTTCCCTCTATTCCTACTTTGTTGAGAGTTTTTATCACTAATGAATGCTGAATTTTGTCAAACACTTTTTTCTGCATCTATTAATATGATCGTATGATTTTTATCTTTCAATTTGTTAATGTAGTGTGTCACATTTATTAATTTGTGAATATTGTGCAACCTTGCATCCTAGGACTAAAACCCACTTGCTCATAGCATATGATGTTTTTAATGTATTGCTGAATTTTGTTTGCTAATAATTTTTGTATCAGTGTTCATAAAGGATATCAGCCTATTTTTCTTTTTTTGTAATTTCTTTGTCTGGTTTTGGAATCAGGGTAATGGTGACCTTGTAAAAAGAATTAGGGAGCCTTCCCTCCACTTGAATTTTTTAGAATAGTTTAAGAAGAGTAGGCGTTAAATCTTCTTTGAATGTTTGGTAAAATTCACCCTATGAAGCCATCTGGTCTAGGACTTTGGGGGAAGTTTTTTGATTGCTGATTCGATTCCGTTGGTGGTAATCAGTCAGTTAAGATTTTCTGTTTTTTTTTTTGTCTTGGAAGAGTGTATATTTCTAGGAATGTATCCATTTCTTCCAGATTGTCTAAGTTGTTGGTTATAATTGCTCATAGTATTTTCTTATAATCATTTGTATGTCTCTGGAGTCCTTAGTTACTTCTCCTCTTTCATTTCTGATTTTATTTATTTGAGTCCTCTCTTTTTTCATTGATGAGTCTGGTTAAGAGTTTATCAATTTTGTTTATCCTTTCAAAGAACCAGCACTTGGTTTCATTGATCTTTTTTTTTTTTTTCTAGACGATTTTTATTTCTGCTCTGATCTTTATTCTTTCCTTTTATTCACTTTGGGATATATCTGCTGTATTTTGTTTTAGTTCTTTTAAGTATAAGGTTAATCGTTTGAGATTTTGAGTAATTGTGTTTTCATTTTTGTTTGTCTTTAGGTGTCTTAATTTCTTCCTTGACCTCATCATTAACCCATTCATTGTTTAGTAGCCTCCATGTGTTTGTGTATTTTGCAGTTTTTTTTTTTTATAGTTGATTTTTAGTTTCATTCCATTGTGGTCGGAGAAGACACTTTATATCATTTCAGTCTTCTTAAATTTACTGATATTTGTTTTGTGGCCTATCTTGGAAAACATGTGTTCTGTTCTGGGAAACATTCCATGTCTACTTCAGAAGAATGTATATTCTGCTGCTTTGGGTTAAAACATTCTGAGAATATTAATTAAATCCATCTTGTCTAATGTGTCATTTAAGCCCGCTATTTCTGTGTTGATTTTCTATCTGGAAGATCTGTCCATTGATGTTAATAGGGTATTAAAGTCTCCTACTATGAGTGTATTACTGTAGATCTCTCTCCTTATGTCAGTCAATAATTGCTTTATATATGTAGGTGCACCCGTGTTGGGTGCACATATGTTCAGTAGGGTTATGTCTTCTTGTTGTATTGATCCCTTTATTATTATATAATACCCTTCTATGTCTCTTATTATAGCCTTTGTTTTAAAATCTATTTTTAAAGTATTTTTAAATCTATTTTTAAAGTATTTTTAAATCTATTTTTAAAGTACTGATATAAGTATTGCTACCCCAGTTTTTAAAAAATTTCCATATGCATGAAATAATTTTTTCCATCTCTTTCAGTCTGTGTGTGTCATTTGATCTGAGGTGGGTCTCTTGTAGACAACATATGTATGAGTCTTATTTTCTTATCCATTCAGCTACCCTCTGTCTTTTGATTGAAGCATTTAATCCAATTTAAAGTGATTATTGATAGATGTGTATTTATTGCCATTTTATTATTTGAATTTATAGATTTTATTCCCCTCTATTTTTTGCAGAAGTCTTAATGTTTCTTGAAATACTGGCTTGTTGGTGATGAATTCTTTAAGCTTTTTTCCTGTCTAGGAAGCTATTTATCCCACCTTCCATTTTAATTGATAGCTTTGCTGGGTAGAGTATTCTTGGGTAGTTTCTTGTTTTTCATCACTTTGAATGTTTCTTGCCAGTCCCTTCTGGCCTGCAAAGTTTGTGTTAAAAAATTAGCTGATAGTCGTGTGGGAGTACCCTTACAAGTAACTAGCTGCCTTTCTCTTGCTGTTTTTAAGATTCTCTCTTTGTCTTTATTCTTTGTCATTTTGATGATGATGTGTCTTGGTGTGTGGGTCTATTTGAGTTCCTTTTGTTTGAGACTCTTCGTGCTTTCTGTCCTTGTATGTCTAATTCCTTTGCCAGATTGGGGAAGTTTTGTGTCATTATTTTTTCAAACAGATTCTCAATCTCTTGCTTGCTCTCTTCTTCTGGTACCCCTATGATGCAGATGTTGGTATGCTTAATGTTGTCCCAGAGGTCTCTTAACCTATCTTCATTTTTTAAAATTCTTTTTTCTTCTTTCTGTTCTGATTGGGTGTTTTCTGCTACCTTTTCTTCCAACTCGCTGATTTGATCTTCTTCTTCATCCAATCTACTGTCGATTCCTTCTAGTGTATTCTTCATTTCAGTTATTGTTTTCTTCATCTCTGACTGGTTATTTTACGTGGTTTCTTTTCCACATGCAGTGCCTCATTTGGATGTGTCTCTAGTCTTAGAAGCTTGATGACCCTAATGGACTTTAACTGCTTGTTTGGAGGTTCTAGCAGGGGAGTGAAGCTCCTTGTATACCCTTGACCAAGGAATGGTCCTCTCTTCTATTGGGGAAAGTCATCCTTTTCAACCATAGTTTCAGGAGGGGTGCACACAGAGCAGTGAGGGAGGAAAGGAACATCAACCCTGGCAATCAATGGGGTGACAGATATTGCAACCAGATTGCCTTCACATTCTCTATGTCCTTTTTAATGCTTACTATCTCTCTGTTGAAGTTCTCATTGAGATCACCTATTCTACCCCTAAGTTCATTGAGCATCCGTATAACCATTATTTTGAATTCTGTCTCTGATAGGTTGCTTGCCTCCATTTCATTTAGATATTTTTTTGGAGTTTTCTCCTGTTGTTTTCTTTGCGGCATATTTCTTTGTTTATTTGTTTGTTTTTCATTTTAGTTGCTTCTCTGTGTTCATTTCTATTTGTTAGGAAGATTTGTTACATCTCCCAGCCTTGGCCAGATGGCCTTATGTAGTAGGTATCCTGTGTTGCACAGTGGCGCAGTCTCCCTAATCACCTGCACCAGGGCTGTGGGTATGTTCCCTGTATGGGTTGTTTGTGTTCTGTTGTAGCCAAGCCTTGATTGCTGTTAGCACGTCAGTGAATGGGATTGGCTCTCAAACTGACTGTAATGTTTGGTCATGCCCATAGGGTATCAGTGGCTATGTGGGGGTGACCTCTTGGAGTGGAATTTGCCCCAGCCGACTTGTGTACCTGTTGAGACCACCCTTTGAATGTACCGCTTATGGGACTAGTCAGGTGTTGCTTTGCTGTGGTCTGGTGCCAGCCTTCCTGTGTGTTGGTTCTGTGGCCCCTTGGAAGGAGCTCCCGAGTAGGCTAACGTCAGCCACTGCCTTTGATTACTCAGGGCTACCTGATGGGAGCTACATGGTGATCCATGGATGGCTGCTACCTATGCTGGATCTAAAGGTATGTGGGAGAGACAATGCTGCAGGCTGAGGTATGATTACTCCCAGTACTGAGCCTGGGCTGGTTTAGCAAAAGGCGTAGTGAGTCTCAAAGACTGAGGCTGCCTGCCAGTTGCCCATAAAACTCTACAACTGGAAGAGCCTTTTGGGTGGTATGAGAGTCCAACACCTAAAATTTGTTAAAAAAATATTGTAGCTCAGGGCAGGGTTTGTGGTCTGCCACTGAAAGTCTCTCTTAGGATACACTGGCCTTGTGTGGCCTGCAGAAACTAAGTATTATTTTTGCTGTCTAATTCATGGCCCAAGGAAAGCACAAGGTGTGGCTGACTACCTGGGAATGTCTCACCACAGGTAATTTGTGGGTGGGATCTCAGGGAGACGCAGAGCCATCAGGACAGTACTGCATCAGATTTGCTACCAGTTCTGCATCTGTGGATTCCTCTGAAAGTCAAAGATCACAGTGAGACCAGCTTTCATCTGTGCATGGCCCAGACTCTCATGATCTGCCCAAGAGATACGGCAGCTCCTACAGCTAAAGTCTGTTGCCTCCACAGAATACACAGCCCCAGGAAGGGATAGGGCAGGGGTGGCTGCCCAGCAATAGGCCCAATGGAAGGCAATTTGTGGGTTGAGTGAGATGGGGTCTCAGAGAGACATGGGGCCATCAGACCAATACAGCATCAGATTTTCTGCCAGTTCTGAGTCCACAGGCTCCCATAAAAGTTACAGATTATAGCGAGGCCAGCTGTCATCTGCATCTGGCCCGTAGAACCATGTGATCTGCTGAAGAGGTACTACAGCTTGTGCTGACAGCAGTTGTCCGCCACCAGATGTCTCCCCTGAAATGTGTACATTGCAAAGTCTGTTGCCTCTGTGGAATGCATGGCCCCAGGAAGGGGCAGCGTGAGGGTGGGTGCCTAGGAATGGGCTCGCTGGGGGCAGGTAATTTGTGTATTGGGTGGGGCAGGCTGATTTCACTGGACCAATACAGCTTCAGAAGTGGCTGTGTGAGGGAAATGTTCAACACAGGCAAGATGGTGCCTGCCTGTAGATTGCCCTGGAGTAGGGCTCAACAGAACAAGGTTTAGTCCTCACTCTGGTGCCACGCAACTCAGTCTTTCCCCGTACATCTCTTATGCCTCCTGAGCTGCCAATCCTCTGCTGGCACCCACGATGAGTGTCTGCGCGGTAGTGAGACTGTGCACAGGTCCTTTATAGGGGGTGTCTGGGTTTTCAGTTTTCTTTCATCTCATCCAGATGGCACAATCCCCAATGATTTTTAGTCAGATTTTGTGAGAACTCCTCTTCTCGGGCCTGGGACTCATGGCTAGGGAGCCTACGTGTGGGACTAGGACCCTTCTCTCCTTCAGGGGTCCTCTGCGGCTGTGCTCTCCTACCTGGTGCTCCACTGCCACGCATGGGTGGGGGACTAGCCTGTTTCTTGTTTCTGCCCCTCCTCCCAGTCTCGATGTGGCTTTTTTCTTTATGTCTTCAGGTGTCTGCGTTATTATCAGCTAGACTGGATAGGATGAGGACTGTTGGCCAACACAGAGGGTAACCATCCCAGAGTGAAAGAAGTCGGAAAGCTCTGGGAGAAATGTCTGTAATAAAGGAAATTGATTTAAAAAATACCTGATACATTTGGATACATTAAAAGGGATTTAGACTACTGGGGAATAGTTTGGAAACAAATTAATGTTAGGCACGTAGGAAACTAGAGCAGCTATTAAATCTGAAGAAAGCAAAAAGTTGTACAACAAATATAATCAAAGTATATTAATTAGTTACAAATATTAAATAGGCATAATAATGTAAACACTGAATAAAGTATATTAATATTTGGGAAAGCTGGAAAAAGAGGGAAGTATAAAAATGGTGAATGCTTGATTCTCATCTTTTATTATGCGAAACAACAGTTAATCTCTGTGTCCCTCACCTGCTCTATCCTTTCTACCTCAATCAAGTGGTACATTTAGTGATGTAGGTTGAATAACTTGTTTAAAGTCACACAGCTAAAAAAACAAAAAAACACATTTGACTCAGGGTGTTAGAGCTCTGTGCCCACATTTCACCATCATATTGCCTTCTTTTCTGCTATTTCTTGTGCATAGAATCTAATTAGTCTTTATTCTAAATATCTAGTATAGCACCAGACTCATAATAGGCAATTAATCAATATTTAGATGAGTATTATTAGGCTGTGAGCTAAGTAGTTCCCCTCCAACACAGTTTAATCATTGGTTTTTCATATGCACAGGCCATAAGGTTCACCTGTTTTAGTTTACATGCTAAGAGAGAAAAATGCCTTCAATATGTGCAACAATACACTTAATTTTTTAAAAATAAGTAACGGACAACCCTTCTCAAACTTGTTAATATATACCAAAAATGTTTCTTAAAACTCTATGGCAATTCTTCTTCAGTAATGTCCATAATGTTCATTCCCTTACTCCTCTGTTCCCATTCTAAGTACAAATGAGTCTTTTATGCACATATCACAGAGGAGACCATATAGTGGATACCGAATACATAATTTTAACTTGTGTTAACTTGAAATGAACCAATCAAATAGATATTATCCTGTGTGAGAAAGTCACCAAAAAGGACCTATGAGTAAATTAATAAATACTTTGCATAGCATCATGAAGCCTAAATATGATAGTTTTCTTTAAATACAGAAGTGGCATGGCATAGTGTAGGATGGTAATAATTCTTTTTTAAGTCTTGGAGAAATACAGCATGCTAAGTATTGTTAAGTTCTGACTACCTCATTAGCTATAGAAATCTCGAAAAAAATCAGAAAAGCCAACCAGAATGATAAGGAGCTGGCAAATGATTCATGAGAAAAGATTAAATGAATTAAACATGGCTAGCTTGGATAAATAGCGATGAAGAAACAATAATATTGATTATCTGAAAAATGAAAACATGAGAAGAAAATTTTGGAGGAGACAATAGGAAGAATAATGATAATGACAATACATTTAAATTTTTTTTGTTTTTAAATAAATATAAAGGGACTGTAGAAATATTAAAGAACATTTTAGATACAATTAAGTAAATATAATCTTTTGAACAATAGAATTCTAGGAAAATTAACTTATTACTTCTATGTTAATTATTTACCAAGTAGTCAAAATTTGCAATAGTTTTCCAATTTAGTTAATATTTTTCACCATATTATTATTAAGTTTATAACTAAAATATTTTAATATTTTCCAGTATGTGGAGAAAATTTCAGATCAACTATTTAAACTCTACTGTTTATTAGAAAACAGATTGACAGTAAATGCAGTCAAGTTCTGTTTGTTTTTGTTTAAATAAAAGTTGTTCATGTACTCTATCTGAAGTGAATATTCTGTAAGTATATTTGTTGTCTTTAGTCAGTTATTTTATCTGTGGCAAAATACAACAAAGAATCTGAGTTCTAGGATGGCAGGGTACATATCTAGTTTACTCACCATCATGTCTCTAGCATCTAGCACAGTTCTTGGTACTTGGAGGTGTTCAGTAATTATTTTTTAATAAATGAATGAATTATGTGATTCAATACTTGACATTCCATCTGTACATTTTTATTAAGTGTCAGAAAATAAAGTTTCCTAAAGGTGGTATATGCTTCTCTTTCAATTGAGTAGAGATCATAAATTTAGTAACAAAATAGGAATCTAAGTCTCTGTTTCTCTTTGCAATTAAAAGTTGGGATGTATATTTTTAGATGAATAGCCAGTAATGCTATTAATTACTTTATCTATTCGTTGAAGCTACCTCTATTAAAAAATGGTTCTCTTAGACCCAAATGAGAAATACAGATCGCTGGGTTGAATCAAGTGAAACAGATTCTCTGGGTGTGGGACCCAGACATCTGTAAGGGAGGGGAGAAGAAGAGGAGGGGAAGAGGAAGAATAACAGGCTGAAGAAAAGGTAGAATGAGAAACACAGGTCAGAAGCTACCAATTTTCAGTTTTGTTTCTAGATTTTTCTTTATGAACTTCCATTTGTTATAATTTGATTTCTGGTCACATTTTATGACAGTCACACTAGTAGTATGAAGATTTCTAAAAGCAAAGGAAATCAATACAGTAGCTTCTACATCAGAAGTTCTGCCTGACCCAGCATTTATTTTATATGCTTAACTCTGTAATTGGGCTGCTGTAGTGTTATTTGAAATGTACAACATCCTGTAGTAGAGGTCAGCATATTTAGTAATAATTAAGCCTTTCACATGGCAGCCTCCCTGTTCACTTCCTAACTTGGAATTTTCTCTCTTCCCTGGCTAGAATATGTCTTAAAGTACTTTTCAAAAGAAAATATAGATGGTGTTTCTTCTGTGTACTTTGCTTATCTGAGAACTTTGTGTGGTTTTCACATATGAATAAATGATTTGATAGATAAGAAGTTTTGAGTAAAACCATTTTTACTGAAGACTCTCTAAATTTGCCACTGTGTTCTGGCATTACGTGTTACACAGAAGAAGTCTGAAACTGGCCTGGCGTTCTCTCCAATTCATCCTCACCCCACTTTTAAAATTCAAAAACCAAAGGAAAACACACATAAGCACACACTACACATACACACACTACAAAAATTTAAAGCATATTTATAATTCATGTGTTATTTTGAGGAATCACACACCCCCAGAGGTTATTATAGAGGTTAAAAATTAGATATGATAACAATAAATAATTATATGTAACATATATTATACAATAATATATGAAATATGTTACAGAGGTTAGATTATAGATACTTTTTATGACCTTTACCCTATACTTATACAGCCATATCTACATGTTCCTATATACACTTGTACATTTATTTTTCAAAAATCAGAAGTTACTCTTCATATTGATCAACTAGTCACTTTTAAAAAAATATATTTTCAATTACAGTTCTCATTCAGTATTATATTAGTTTCATTAGTGTACAGATCCTCCCAATTAGTCTAATACCCATGTGGCACTATACATAGTTATGCCAATATTGTTGATTATATTCTCTATGCTGTAATTTACATCTGTGTGACAATTTTTTAACTGCCAATTTGGACTTTTTAATACCTTCACTTTTTCACGCAACCCCCAGCCCCCCTGTCATCTGGCACCGTCAGTTTGTTCTCTGTATCTTTTAGTCTGTTTCTGTCTTGTTCATTTATTTTGTTCTTTAGATTCCAAATATAAGTGAGATAACATGGTATTTGCCTTTCCCTGTTTGACTTATTTCACTTAGCATGATACCTTCCAGATCTATCCATGTTGTCACAAATGGTAAGATTTCATTTTTTATGGCCAAGTAATATTCTATTGTATATATGTAACGCATCCTATTTATCAAATCATCATTGATGGGGTAAAGGTTTCTTAGGTTTAGGTTTTTACCATATCTTGGCTATCATAAATAATGCTGCAGTGAACATGGGGCTGCACATATCTTTTTGAAATAGTGTTTTGGATTTCTTTGGATAAATACCCAGAAATGGAACTGCTGGGTCATAAGGTAGTGCTATTTTTAACTTTTTGAGCAATTTCCAGACCGTGTTCCATAGTGGTCGTACCAATTGGCAATCCCACTAAGAGTTCACAAGGATTTAGATAGTTTCATATAGCTATTCATGTAGAATATCCACAATTACATGAAAAAACAATTGAAATATGCCTGCATTCCAGCTATATATCTAGATGAGACCAGATATTTTTTTCATATGCTTCAACCAAAGTAACATATTTCAACAGATAGAATATATAAACATATGGGAACGTAAAGTTGTTTTCTATTATGCCAAGCATTAAAGACATTTGCAAAACATGTAAAACAATGCCACTCTTCTCACTTTTTGTTTTAAAAAAACAATTATTTTTCATAAAAGTATGTTGTTTTCACATAAAATGGTTTTATTGCTGTTTTAAAATTAATAAATGCATTTTATAAGATTTTTCACTTTTAATTTCCTACATGGTAAATAATGGTAGATATAACCTACAGAGGCAGAAATTTTCTTGGGATCCTTAATAATTTTTAAAATTATTAGGATATCCTGAAACTCAAATTGGAATATTTGTTGGCATGTAAAATAAAATTCGTTTTCAAGCAGCCAAACTATAGCCACTCAATAAACCCTTTTGGTAGGGGAGGAGAGCGTGGGGAAGGAGGAGATGGTAGGTCACTGTGGGGGCAGGGGTTGAGGTAAATATAAGACCTGGATTGCCTATGTCTGCACGTCCAACTCCTAGTCACTTGGTGCTATGTGTTCCTGATACTCTCTTGGGATCTTACTCAGGCTTTGTGACATTGCTTTCCACGCCCTATACTCATATGTTCTTTCTGAGCTGTTTGCCTCAGAAAGATGCTTCAGCATAAAAGTAATGTCTAGATGAGGAATAATTACTCTCTAAAAGATTCTATGAATAATTTGATTCAAATGTTGAAGTCATTATATACATAAATGCATTTAGCATTTTACCACCTTAAATTTTAGATAGAAATTCTTACTTTGATAACAAGAAGCAAATTTACTCAAGTAAGAACAAAATTACACAGATAATTCAAATTCTTTAAATTGATGTTGGCTTATGAGTATTTTAGAATTAGAATTTGTGTGCTTTTTTTTTATACTATTAAAAATAAACCCAGAAATGTTTTTATTGATTCCTACCGATTAATCTGTTGCACAGTGTTACTGTCATCATCATCATTTTTGAAAAATGAATATCAGTGAGAAGCTTTCAGGTGTGAAACAATCTAAGTTCCATCTGAGTAGAGTTGGCAATGGGAATCACAGAGCTTAACAGACCTTGGAGTTAATCTTGCCACTCATTTTTCAATTTTGGAAACTGAGTTAAAGAAAGATTAAATGGCAACAGGTCAGGGACAAAACTCAGATACCACTCAATCTCCTACTCTTACAATGTGTTTTTATTATACCATTCTGCCACTCCCGTTTCCCTTCTTCCGACTATAGGGGACAGTAAAGGGGGTTGTGATGAGAAGAGCTGGGAAAGTCAGTTGTAGGTTTGGAGCTGCTTATCTGCTCTTGCTCTCTGTAACAGTTTCAGCTGCATCAAAGAACACATAAAAGAGAGAGAAGTCTTGAAAAAAAGAATTGGTCATTTCAAAAAACAGCCCAACCAAATTGAGCATATGATGACATATGGATACCCTCTCCCCAAAATTAAAGCTTAACAGAATTTTTTTTTTTTTTTTACTTTTCAACTGGTGGTAACATTGTGCTAAGAGTCACCACACATATTCTGCTGACACAGAATGTAGAATTTGAAATAAGAAGGAAGAATGTATTTCTAATGCATTTGACTTTGGAATTGGTAGGACTGTCTAGCAAAATAAAATCTCTTATGGTGTTACAGGGACTATGCTCTCTCTTTATCCAATTTCTTAATTAAAAGAGGAAGTGAAAAATCTAAGGTCTGTGTTTATGCAGTGTTAACTCTATTCCTTCACAGATAAGAATGGGGATATTAAACTGTTCTTGTTCTCAGAGCAGTAAGATAGTGACAGGTAAATTATATTGTATTTTTATTCACATGGAGCTAATCCCTGTTTTTCAAGTTATTCTTAAATATAAAAAAAGTTATTAAGACAAGTCAAAGCTCAGATGTTATGGAGGAGAATAAATGCTTTGGAATGGAAATGAAAATGTCTCAGTTATAGTTCTAATTATCATGTTGTTTCTGCTACAACAATTTAGATTCAAATTACTATTGGGGAAATATCACTTATTTTTTAAGTGATGTTTTAGGATTCAGAAAAATTAATGAAAAAATATTTGGATGGCAAATTTTCATTGCAGCACAATGAACACTTAATAGTTATTTTACCTATAGTTCACATTATTCTTGAAAGTATTTCTTTGGTAATTTTTCCAATTTGCCAAAAATTCCTAAACAGTCTTTTTAAAAAAAGATTCTCTCAGCCAAAATTATGTGTGGGTAAATTATTTACATATATAATTTTTTTTTCCCTGTTCATTTTTTGCTTTTAGGTTTATATCCCACATATAAGTGATATCATGTGGTTTTCACATACAAATAAAGACTCATGGACATGGACAATAGACTAGTGGTTATCAGAGGGTGGAGGTAGGGGGTAGGGGGAGGTAGGTAGTGTAAAAGAGGTCAAATATGTGGTGATAGAAAGAAATTTAACTATGGGAGGTGAACACACAATGTAAATATATATATGCCTTACTGTTAAAATAAATTTTTAAAATTATTATTCTAGTGAGTACCTACACAATAGGTATATTTAAAGGGTGCTTTATTTGACTGTGACCTGGGCCATTGTATTTCATTGTAGTCTTTCATGTGACACATCTGTGTTGGAGGCTCTTCTGTGACAGACATTGTTCTCAGAAGTGGGATTTTCATGATGAACAAGAACAAATTAGTTTCTGCTCTCCTTGAGAGCGTAGTGTGGTGAGAAAAGAAAGATGTGATATAGTTTGAGGGGTTAGGGGACATATATCTAAGAAACATGCGAACAGAGATCTGAAGAATGAGTAGGAGTTACCCACACAAAGAGAGAAACCCTGTCACTGGAAGAGAGGACAGCATGTATACAAAGACATGTGATAGAGGGAAGCATGGCTAATAAGAGGAACTGAAAAAAGATGAATGTAGCTAAAGTTTTGAGAAAGCTAAAGGAGAGAGAGTTATGGTGAGGCAAAAGTATAAGAAGGTTGATATGGTAATGAAAAGGGGAAAGGGTATTGGCCTGAACGAGGCTGGTGATAACAGGGGTGAAGAGAAATTGATTGGAGTTGAATTAGTATTAACAAGATGAGATTTGGGAAGTGAGAGGGCGTGAGTCAAGGATAAAACACAGGTTAGACAGCTGGACAGATATATGGTGGTGTCATTCCATGAAATTTGAAACCTTGGGAGTTTGAGACACCCATGAAATGCCAGTAGGTAGGTAGATATATGAGTCAGAAGCTCAGGATATATTCAATCAGGCCTAGAAATACAGATTTGACAGTCAATAGCATTTAGACAGTGCAGCAGATATATTTCACTTGCCCCTTCGGACACATTTTTCACACTTTTCAGCCCTATTCTCACTCCAGGGGGCTTACCTTTATGGATTATCAACAGATCTTCCTGCCTTCCGACTTCAGATTAGATTCTGCCAGGAGGGACCTCTGCCAAGAACTGTGTGCTATACCGACATCCTTGAAAATATAGTCTGGGAATAGAGGCAGTCAATGCCTCTGCTCTCAAGATATGCAGAAATATAAAAAATCTACAGACAATTTTTCCTAATAATCCTTAGAAGGCAATCAGAGAGAGGAGTGAGGAGAGTGAGGTCAAATACATCTATTTCCCTCCCTTAGAGATTGCTTAGGTCTGGTCATGTTCCTCAATAGAAGGTCATGGCCTCTCTCAAGGTAACCACACAACCTTCTCAAAGTTCCATTCATTACTTGCTCTTCTAGTCCCTTCTGGCCTAGTGATGGTAATACTTCCTCCTTTGCCCTAGCCCCAGGTTACTGCAGTATCATATGAAGTTCCCTCATATCCTGTAAATATTCTTTGTAAATAGCTTCTTTTAGATAAACCCTTCATGATTTGCCCCAATTCGAGTGTACCATCTGTTTCTTGTTAGAATCCTCAATGATAACAAGTTCACCAAGTCATGGGAGCGGTTGAGATGGGAGACAGTGAAGAGAGAAGAAAAAATAACAAAGAGAAGACCCTGAGAAATACCAATATTATGGGATGTACAGGGAAATAGCCCACAAAGGAGATTTAAGTGACCACAAAAATTTAGCTTTCAGATTTTGTAACATAGCCTTCCTCTTTGGAGGTTTGATTGAAGCTATTCTAGGGTTCTGACTGGATGGGAAGCTGTGTAGTGAAGTATGGGTGGCACCAGAGGACAATTAGCAGGATAGAAGGCTGAGACCTCTGGACTGATTTTGTTACCCACTCTAAAGCCTCAGAAATCTGATTTTGCCAGCATACTGAATGTACCACTGTTTCCAGAAACGCCAGTTTACCTAGTGAGAAATATTACATCCAAGCAGAATGTGTAAATCACCATTGTCTCATTGTAGGCATGTTTCGGGATCACTAAAAGTTGGTTTTTTAGGTTGCATGTTAAGATATTTTCTAAGCCAGGCTGCTATGAATGCATCAGCCATCTCTACTTCTCTGGCTCTCATTTAAGCATCATCTCTATACCACCTCTTCTGATTGTCAGAGGTTCTTTAGAAATATTATTATGATTGCTCAGCTTATAGCTATATTCTTGCTTTTCCTACATCTGGCAATAGAAATATTTTGCTCTAGGGTATATTTTTGTTCATTGGTCTCATGTCCATTTTATGTGGACTTCACTGTTTTCTGCCTCCATTGTCCTCTGCACTTCAGGGCATTAGAGAGTGTGTTTCCTCTTGCCTGCCCTGGTGGTCCTGGGTGCATCTCCTAGTAAGATTGGGTGGCAGGATGTGTGTTCTCTCATACACACAGGTTACCATGGCTAAGGAATACCTATGCGAAGGTCATAGGTGAAGAGGCCTATGGAAGTGCTTTACAAAATACTTAACATAGGGAAGTGGTCAGTAAATTGTTGTTATTGATGGAATGGTCAGAAGACATGTTATAATTCTGCTGCTGAGTATCATACTAACTAAATGTTAGCATTCTTTTCTCTCTGCCTCATTTTTAATATGCTTTACAACAGTCATGTTACAGAATTTGAGAGCAGAGGGCATTTCATTATTCAAGGTGGGAGAAGGAATGAACCTGATTCTCAGAATGAGTAGATTGCTTGTTTGCAATGAATTGTACTGTATCTTACAGGAAAGATTACAAAAGCATTCAGAAGGATATCTGGGCATTACTCTCCTGAGAGATGTAGCATAATAAATCCAACTTGCAAATACAAGATATTTAGAACAAATTAGTGGCAGAATCAGCATTAGTCAGGAAATCTGTTTTTAATGCACGTCTTTGGGACCAGGATGAGCCCCAAATTAAGAAGTACTTATACCATGTGGTAGTAAGGACTAATGCAGCTTTAACTGGATTAAGACAATCTATTTTTACCTCAGTCATAAATCATTTAAATGTATCTTTCCATTTTAACATTAAAACTAGATACTAGAGTCATTCCCATAAAAAATTATTGATGAACTAAACTGACTACATCTTTCCATATGGATGCTGACATGAATGGTCAGGGCCATTGGAAACTAAACTTATTCCGGAAAGTCTGTTGAGGTGACAAGAAGTAGTAAGCTTGGAAATTTACCAAATTAAAGCAATACAACAATATTAGTGTTTCTAAGAAAAATAAGGTACAACACATTTTAAGGACAAGGACGTAACCATGAAAACTGGAATTCTGTGACTGGAACTGAGTTCTTGAGATTGTGGGTGCACATTTGAGATAAACGTATTTAAATTTGGTAATATAAGAAGCCTATAAGTTGTAGAGTAATTTAGCCTCCTCTTTTATTAAGCACAAGCTGTATAGTCAATTTTAAAACTATAAGTAAATAAAGCATCTGATAAAGACTTTATATACCAAGAATTATTTTAGCCTTTTCTAATACTAATAATTGTGAGCACTTATTGCTTATTATATGCCAGACATTGTTTTAAATATAATAATCAACTTAATTTTCTAATAATCCCAAGCAGTCCCCAGAACACATGTATTATTCTCTTTTACAGGTGAGAAAACTGAAGCAGAGAAAGTATACCATGTTTAAAGTTACAAAGAAAGTAAACAGTAAACATCAGATACAAACCCAGGTAGTCTGACTTCAAGCTCTGTGCTCTTACCCGCTCTTCTATACTTGCTCTGATTTGGTAATATCTTGCAAATATGTATTTTTTCTTCTTAACTTTGCCAATTGATAAGAATAACCAGTTCATGTATTGTCTAGTCATCTATTAGTCCTCAATTAATTTCTTTTTCCTTTTTATCCAATTTAATTCTATGATTCAGACATTTTTGGCTAATATCCTAAATTCTCTTTCTCCTCTGTCTTTTGCATCTGAAAAACCTTCACTCTTGTTGAGCCCAACTCTTTGTTTTCTTGGTGCCATATCAACCGAGAACTGCTGGAGAAAGGCACACAGGAGAGCAGATGGTTCTATATATTAGATATCACCAACCTCAGGTGGGTCTTATATGCTGCCTGGCACTATTTTCCTAATCAACACACTATCCCATGTATACTGACTTTCCCAACTTTCTGTAGCCAGTTGTGTTTTCCCAAAGAAGGCCACAACTATATCTCATCTGCTGATATAACAATGTGACTTTGCTGCTATTCCTTCTGTTAGGGAGGTGAGGTCTATGTTACCTCTCTTTAGATCTAGACAGGCATATTATTAAAGAAGTGGCTTTCAAGTAGGTCATAAAAAGATCATACAGTTTCCACCTGGCTCTTCTGGGAGGCTTTTTTCTGGCCACTGAAGCTGAAAACAGAAGGTTTAGCCAATAAAATGTTCCTATCCACAGAATATAAATATAAATAAATGCTGTAAATGTTTTAGGTTGTTCCCAATAAAATTGACTGAAAGGGAATCTAACAGTAGGAAGCCGACATAACCAAAGCCTATTCTTCATGAGACAGTACCTGGTTCTAAAAAAGCCTATTCTTTTTTAGAACCAGGTACTGTGTTGCAAGGAAGCCCAAGCAGCCTTCTTGAAAGTCCCCAGAACACATGTAGATGTTCCAGCCAACAGCCCTAGCTGACATCCTTACCTACAGCCAACATCAGTCTCCAGACATGTGAGAGACTGAACCTTCAGATGCTTTCAGGTCCCAGTTATTTAGTTAATCTCCAGCTTTCAAATCTTCTCAGCTGAGGTCCTAGACATTTTGGGGTAAAAATAAGCCTTCTCTGCTCTGTCTTCTCCAAATTCTTGACAAACAGAATTATTGACAACAATAGAATGGTTATTGTTTTTGCCACTATGTTAGATTTGTTATACAGAAATAGTAACTGAAATGCCTTCTCTGTTGTTTTTTTAAGAGAAAACAGCAAGGCTTCTAATAACTTATCTCTTCTATTATATTTTGAACCTCTTCTCTTTGAACTGGACCTCTCTCATTAAAAAAAAAAAACATTGAGGTAAACTGGAGTACAATAAACTGCACATATTGAAAATGTGTAAGTTGACTACTTTAAACTTATGTGTTCACCTGAGAAACCACCACCAGAATCGAGATAATTAACATTTAACTCCCAAAGTTTCCTCATGCCTATTTGTAGTTCATCTCATGCTCCACCCCAATTCACAAGCTGACCTTCTGTTATTATAGGTAAGTTTGTATTTTATAGAATTTTATGTAAATGGACTTATATAGTATCTACTCTTTTGTTTGGATTCTTCCAGTTAACATAGTGAATTTTGAGATTCATTCATGTTGTTTGTAACTTTTTATTGCTGAGTATTATAGTTATATAGCTATTTCCTGATTTATATTCACTTGTTGATGGACTTTTGGGTTGTTTGCAGTTTTCACATATATACATTATCTATTATAAATCACACACACACACGCACGCATGCATGTGCACACACACAGTTTCTGAAATACATGAGTTTGATTATGAGTTCTTACTCAGTTTCAGTGTCCTGTTTCTCTGTGCCAATGCCATGTTTTCTTTAATAACACCTTATAACAGGGCAAGTCTGCTATACTTAATCATCTATTTCTTAATAGTTTGGGCTATTTTTGTGTAAAGACACTTTTTTATCCTGTCAAATGTAAACCTCTAGTTGACTGAGCATTTCTTCTAGTAGTAAGCCAGCTCCATCTTTGACAAATCATAATCTTAGTTTCTCAGGCTAATATTCTTCATGAAGAATAGGCTTTGGTTATGTCGGCTTCCTACTGTTAGATTCCCTTTCAGTCAATTTTATTGGGAACAACCTAAAACATTTACAGTATTTATTTATATTTATATTCTGTGGATAGGAACATTTTATTGGCTAAACCTTCTGTTTTCAGCTTCAGTGGATGGCATAATGATGTGTTGTGGTCTTCTGGGGAGCGTGTAACAAAGACTAGTCCCTGTTCTAACATTTGCTAAAATTATGTCAAATGTTAACAATTAAAGTGAGGATTTAATAGCATTGATGATATATGCCCAGTGGACCTAAGAATTCTGGCCTAATACTACTACAACTTCTCCTAACTACTAAAAGGATTTACTAGGAAAAAAAATTGTGTGTGTATGTGTGTGTGTGTATAAATCTGCTTTATCTTCTTCCCTCTTGTTGAGAAGAGAGGTGGAAAGAGATGTTGAACATGGATATTCTTTTTTTCCATATTCTAGGACAGTTGGGCTAAGTAATAGGGGCTTAATATAGATCCTAGGTTACTGATGTTCTTATAGAACCCACTACTTAATATGTGAAAGAAGATAAAGATCAATAAAATTGTTTGAGATAAGATCATTTTGATTATTGTGAAACAGGAATATAGTTTAGGATCCCTTCTTATGAATCTTCACATTAATGACTTGATCAGTTAGATACACACTTTTCTGCTATGGTGAATAGAAAGATAAAACCTTCTTTAATACTTAGTATGTTATATTGCCACTTATTAGAAGCCACCTAAATAGGAAATTGATTGTTATTTAATAATTGTCAAAACTTTGGCTTGAGATCAGCTCTACTAATGTAAAAGCATCGTTTTTTGGCAGTTATTCTTCATCACTTAATTAACATATGCAATACTCTAGCAGAACAGATCAAATTATTCAATTTTGTAATTAATTGATCTTACAGGATTCACCAAGAAGCTACTTTGCATAAAATGAGATTGTGTATGGGTTTTATTGAAAATCTATTAAGGCAATAGTGGGATAATGTTAATGACCATATGGAAAATTTTCCATGATAAAATCATTTTGACCATGCTCTATGATGTTGAGTTCCGAGCCTCATTCTTCTGTGTGCAAGAGCAGATCAGAACTTTCTTCCAAAGGACAAACTTATCCCTATCAGTAGATCCCTATGTGTCATGCCTCCTTGTGAAATTGGAGTGGCTATTGTTTCCTACACATGTCTGGACACATTTTTATAAAAAGATACCAACCATATTCCACTTCTCATGTGTTGAAAGTTGAAACTTATTCTTCCTTCAATTGATAACATAAAATATTTGTGCCTAATGTCTTATCAAAGAATACAAACTCAAAATCTGAACCCTAGTTGTATGTATTTCTTTTGATGTCCAAAATTGTATTCTTAAACTCAGACCTTTAGAAACCATCTTACTCGGACTACATCAGTGTCCTATTTATGAAAATACACACACACACACACACACACACACACACACACACACACACAGATTTCTCCATGATCTCAAGCTATTCTTTCTCTAAAAATTAATTTGGTTTCATCATATGAGTATGTGAGTATATTTTAGTTTTTGCTTTGGCCTACTGGGAAGCTCAAATTTGTTTTTGTTACCCAGCTTTAACAATTAAATAAGATCTTATCTGGCTCTCAAGAACTAATCTTGCTTTTCCATTCTGATATTCCACTGGTCCCTAGTTTTTTATTTTTTCTTTAATATTCTTGTATTATATATATCAATGACCATATCTAAAAGTACAAAAGCAAAAGCCATTTTTTGGAAGGAGGTAGCCACTCAGTAGCTTTGTCCTTATCTGGGAGGCCACACAAGATGTTAAAAAATAACACCAACTACAACATAAAAACCTTTCACATTTCCCCTGCCTATGACCCAGAACCCACAGGGGAAATGTCATCTGAGTGGGAACAGAAAACTGAAACTTCGATTTGTTTCTCATTGCTTTGCAAAATATCAGTATTGTTCCTTTAACTAAAACAGTTTGGAAAATCAATGAAGGAGTTCAATGTGATTTACAAACTATTCGATGAATTATTTCAAAAGCTCCACACAGTTTTCCATTCACCTCTCCTCCTTAGGGGCAGAGCACAAATACACCATATACATTAGATTCTTGTTACTCGCCTCTTTGCATATATGGGGGTACATCATTACCTCCTACAGACTTTCTTCTCTAGATTTAAAACTTATCTAAAATTCTGGAATTCCAGTTTTGCTCTTCTCAAATGCTTCTTTTGGGAACCATGTTTCCCATTTTCATATTTTTTTCCCTGATGCCCAACCCTAATTACAAATTAATTCCTTGGTGACTACCCACTAATGATTTTGCACTGATTATAAATGTATTCTTTGACCTATAAAAGGTCATTTTCTGGCTGCTTGGCCATATCTTTGTGACTTCTTTTAATTTCTTAGCCTGAAACTGAACTAAATTGCAGAGGGGAAAATACTTATCAGTATAATCATTCCAATTTGCAGGGTGCATAGTATTGGGACCTCTAGTTGTGGTGTAAAGCAGTTAATATGAAAAATATGGAATCTGGCCTGGGCCTTAGGAACTTGGGAATTTTGTGGATACTATGATGCCACTCCATTCCAAGCCTGACCTAGGGAAGGGAAGTCTTACAAAGACTTTGTAGAGGCCCTTGGAGATGACCATAATGGCTTCACCAGTCGGTTCTCAATTCTGCACAATCCTCACTTCATTCCAACATAACAGTTCACACCTTAAAGTGAGCTACCAGAACTATTCATTAATTCAACAAATGTTTATTTAGTACCTATTATGGGCAAGGCATCATGCAAAGTACTTAATAAATATTCACAAAGGAGGTAGAAAGGGTGCTTCCATTTCCAGTGTTCTTAGTTTATTTTTGAGATTTTAAGACACGGTATTACCTATTAAGCTATCTTAATAATAATTCTAAATTCTCCCAATAATCAATATCTATGCATAAAAGCCATAAGTTGCACTGATTTTTATAGAACAGCAAGAGTAGGGATATTCACTGGTTCTTAAGAATTAGAGAATGTTCTGGCCTTCTGGAGATTAGGAGGAATATAGTGCATGAGAAAGTTATACTACATAATGCACACTTCCAACTGGGAAAAATATAGAGGGATGACTCATACATAGCTCCATGTATATATATGTATGTGTATATGTATACACACACACATATTACATATTATGTATGTGATATGTGTCTCTATGTATGTATAAAACTTAGTTATACTTTAGTGTATATTAAGATATTTCCGTTCTTGTGTATGCAACTTTAACTTGATCCTTTATGTGGCTGTTACAGTGACTTTTCCAGTTTATAATATCATCTACTTAATAATTCTCTTATTAGTTATCATTGAAATTATTGCCATTTTTCCTGTTGCAAGCAGCGCTGCAACTAAAAACATAAACATCCTCTTAGTGAGCACCTACAAGAATATCTCTAGGGCTTATAGGTAGAATGAGAAGACTGAAGATTCGTCTAAACATACCCTATTTTGAATGAAGCTCTTCAGATTTTACACTCACTGGTCTCTGAAATTATAGCATGCTGATTTTTAGGAACTGATATTTAATATGCCAGAAATCCAAAAGAAGAACTTTGAAGAATTCCAATGGAAACCTTGTCTCCTTCCAGAAGAGAGATTTTTAACTTATTTTCTTTGTGTTATCTTAAAGAAAATAAGTTAAAAATCTTAACACTTCAGCTTGTGTGTATTGATGAGTGCTCAAAATGTTAGAGTATTTTAATTAAATTGTTCTTCATTTTCCATTGGTGACAACACCTAAAAATACCAAATCAGAAAATATCTAAGAAAATCATCAATGTTACTGGCAGTGGGATGGTAAATTCAATAAGAATGTAGTTATAAAATAACGTGTTTTATTTGAACTCTTCTGAAACGTCTCTAAGACAAAATATTATAAGGAAAGAGCCTTTACATAGGTAGTTTACATAATCATTCTAAATAGGTACATTTTCCCCAAACTGCCTCTTTAATGAAATATATTCTACAACCCAAACATGATTCTTAATCTCTAAGTGGCTCAAAATTAAGGACAGTTGAAACAAAAGTGTTGAAGAAAAAATGAATTTGGCAAACCCAAAGACAGCTGGCAAATTTTATGCCCCAATATAATCTTTCAGTGGCTGCAACAGCTTCACACAATACATGAACTCTTCCTAGGTTAGAAAACAACACTCAGAATGTTTCTGATGAGTTGCCTCCTGCAATAAGTTATTTTCTAGCCAAGCAGCAACACAAACAGATCCGTACCAGATGTGTAATGGCTTCTCTATAGAGTTTAGAGTAGTCTAGACAAGGGCGTTTAGAGTAGATTACAGGAATTGGCCTGTCCAATGTCTCATTTTAATTTTGTAAAGCGTAAGACTTTTAGTATTGCATACTTCACTTCTGAACTGATCTTTGCCTGAAATGGGAGCTCTTCTGTCCTACATGATGGGAAGAATTTATTCTGTATTGCTTGTACTTTGATCTATATTTTAAAAAATTCAGCTATAGTCAGGCATTTGGTGTTTGCTCAGAGCAATGGAAAACCTCTGTCTGGCATGCCCTTGAAGACAAATTTGTCTACTTCCCTTCACAATGAAACATCATTTCATAAAATTTAATTCTTGATTAGTTCCAAAAGGCCTGTTTTCTCTGGTCATTGATTAATATACAGTATTTCATCCTTGGGATAATTTTGGATGTCCGTCAAACTGCCAAACGTCAAATAAGTGAACTGGATTCTCTTTCCAGGGCATGGCAGGGAATGAGAAGTTATCATTTGAGCCCTCAGTTTATGAAATCAAAGCCTCCTCAATGAGCTATATGAGTCTTGCTGTATCCTCACTTCGGGAAATAATTAAAATCCTTCACTCCCTCTAACATCTCTTCACTTTTAACATCTAAGACTATCTACTACTTGAGGCTTTTCTTTTTTTTCTCAGCATGTAGTATCAACTTGGGCATGTTTGGAGAGAGGTAGTTATAAGCTGTGGTTTTAGATATGTTTTTCTAAAAAGACAAACAAATAATATCTTCGTGTTAACAATTGTTTTCTCTTTAGGCTAGGATTATAGGAAATTCTTACTTTAATATTCTTTTAATACATAAGGAAAATGTTATACCCTACCACTTATATATGTCACAGTTTCTCCCTGAGAACTTGATATCTGTTTCTGTCTATAATTATTGCTATAGATTTTGAGTCTCTGTCACAGTAAGTTGTACACTTCTAGACATAGACTTTTATTTCCTCTCAAAAATAAAGTGCTCATAAATCTCTGAACAGATTTTTATAAAGTCAGGTATATGTATCAAAAGTGAATAAGATTTACAATTGGATAACGTAGGAATTTGCATTGCTTTTGAAAGGATGAGGATTTTGTTGGTGTGCTCAAAGAGAAAGCCTTGTAGGATTCTTTACACCATGAAAACCCTGGTTAAAAAAAAATGCTTATAGTTTTATAGAGAAAATAATTTCTCATTTTCAATAGTGAATAATAAAGGAGACATAATGTATAGGTATATTCAAGGATACATATTTTCCAGGGGAAAAATAGTACTCCTAGATTCATGTAATATATGACCAAAAATGAAATTAAAGCTATGAAATAGTATTTCATTTATTTTGAGAGTTAATATAGGCCATAATTTGCCATTTTGCCAGTTACTGTGAAAAATGAAAAGAATTTGCTATTCTTAATGTTCTACATCAATTCCAAAATGAAGCACAAGTTATATTACCTGAAAACAGTGAGTTCCAAAGGTAATTATTATACTATTATTTCTTAGGCTAATATAATATTCTTGTCCATAGTTTTTATGGGGGAGAATTACATTTTATCTGTAACTGTCTTCCCCCTTGTTTTCCCTTGATAATTCAACCGACTTTGCTTTGCTGATGTAGACTGGTATTTCTCAGCCTTGACACTATTAACATTTTAAGCTGGGTATTTCTTTGTTGTTGTGCAATGTAGGATCTTTAGCAGCATCCCTGACCTCTACCCACAAGATACCAGTAGCTCTTTTCCCCTAGTTGTGACAGCCATACATGTCATGAGACATGGCCAAATGTCCCCTTGGAGGTGAAATTGCCCCTGGTGAAGAACCACTGCAGACAAAGCAATAACACCACATATGGTTCTAATTTTTTTTAATTCAATACTTTTATTCCTTGTTCATCTGAAAATAATTTATTGCACATTTATACCAAAGAAAGTTATGAAATAAACATTGTCCCACCTTTAGCCAGGGCTTGAAGGACTTTGTAAAGCTGACCATGTCAGATTAATTTATAGAATATTTTACTCATGGACCAGAGCTCCTCAAACATGTTACATTCTAAATATCTTGAAGGAAACATTACGCAAATGACTGAGAAGAATGGAATTGGTTTTGATGGTGCATTTATAATAGATAATGGGATTATTATTATTATTATTACTTGAAGCTATTAGTCATTAGTCATCATTCTCTTTTAAAAATAAAGTTAACACATGTCTGAGATTTCTTTAATTCAACATACTAACTAATGAGAGAACCAGTAATATGTTAAACTGGTCTAAAGAACATTTGAAAAGCTAAGTATTCATAGGTAATAGAATAAATGAATCTTAGACACAGAACTAGTTAATGCTTTCTAAGGATAATAAATAATAACTTGGGGGGATTTATTTTCTACCAAACAGAAATTATTTGCATGTGTACAACACAGAACTTCACTAACTCTTGGACCTTCAATCAATATTCCTAATAGTGTTTAAACATCTTCTACTCATAGAGAGAATAATTTATCCTTTCTAAGGTAAAGCTCTCCACCTCCAGAATATCTGTCTCTCCCATGTTCAGCCTCCTCTTCTCCATTCTTCTTTCTTCTTCCTTCAATGGGAAACTGGTTTTTTGTTGTTGCTGTCATCATTGTTGTTGTAGTCGTTTAATCATCATATTGCTCTACCTACTTTTGAAAAAACTCACTGAATAAGTGGTTCATACCCTAAAATCATGCATCTAATGTCTTTGAATTATTGAATCCCAGATATAAAATGTTGGATGATAACAATAATACTGTTTTATATATCACACTTCACATAAGAAAATGAATATGGATTAATAATAATTAGTATGTGAAATAATCACATACCATTGTTGGTGACTTATGGCAAAATTTGGTACATTAATTGTACTACATTAATGCAATGTAATGTACAAAGTGGTAAAATAGTTCCTAAAAATAGACATTTAATAAATATAAGATATTAACAGTAATAGAGCACTTTTTCATGGAGTACTTTAATTAAATTGTGCTAACTCTATGAAGACCTAGAATTATTTCCAAAGTTAAAATGGGATAATTAATCAAGACTTAACTATCTTAGGTTCTGTTTTTATATTTTATTTAAAATAGTCATTTCTCAAAGAAAGGAAAAGAGAAAAGACAAGGAAAGGCATAATTCTCATCAGCTGGACATTGAATTAAATACAGGCCTTTTAAAATCTTATAGATTTGAGGTCTTTGTAAAACAGCATATGTTATAACCCAAGTACCAAAGTCTGTCCGTTTTAGGTAAGCCCACCTTAAACTTAGATTGCCTTTGCAGTTTTAATTCGTGGCATAGTTTCTTATTCAGTCATGAAAGACAATAAACCTAATCTAAAATGTGACTCTTTTGTATTCTTCCTATCCAATACCCATCCTTCTCCACAAAGGAAGAAAATGATTGTAATAACTTCACGAAAATAAATCAGTAAAATGTTTCTTACACTTTTGTCAGCATTTAAATAACAAACATACAGACTTTTTGATATATATCTTCTGACTTCTATAGAGGCTCAACTTTTCCCGTAACTAAAAAAATATAAGTAGATGAAAGGGGGCTAAAAGACAGTTCCATAAACTATTTACCATCTGGCAGTAACTTTCCGCTTTGGTCTGATTTGTTTCATCTAGTGGTAGAATGTGTCCATCTGAAGGTAAATGAGTTCACATACAGCACAGCTATATAATCCTCTTACGTTTCAGGAGAAACTGTATGTGGTCAAACTTCTTAAAGATAGTCTCCCTCTCCAAAGCCTGATCTTTATTTCCCTTGCAATAAGAACCACTTAGATGCTTACCCTTCCCCCTTCAGTTCATTCAGTCTTTTAGTAGGGATCCTCTTGGTTTTATGTTACACTTTCTTTTGATATTGTTAAGTGCTTCCTTTGAATATTATCAAGAATATAGCAGTTAATTACCAATTGAATTTTATCTCATTCTAAAATTTAGATTAGTCATGGCGTTAGGGTTTCATTTGTCATTTTGTTAAGGAGGTCACATGGTGTGACTGTAATAAATTTAGGTTGTACTTTGATGTTCTGGATTGACGTATTTTCTGAGTTAAAACCAGAAGTGCTTGGCAAATGAATGATCTTTTCTGTTTCTTTTCTATGGCCGTCTAACTTCTCTAATTCTGGTAATAGTTTAAGAGAAAATATGGAAATGGAGATTGACTGCGAGGGCATTAGCATCTGTAAGCTTGTAGAGATTCCTCCAAGAGAGAATTCAACAGGTTAGAACACATACTTAAGGAACTGTATTAATTATCCATTGCTGTATAACAAATCATTCTCAAACTTAGTAGTTTAAAAAACAAACATTATCTCACAGTTTCTAGGGTCAGAAATCTGAGTATGGCTTAGCCAGGTGGTTCTTGCTCAGGTTTTTTCGTATGGTTTTAGTGAAGCCGTTAGTTGGGGCTGCAGTTCTCAAACCTCACCTGGAGCCTCACCAGACAATCTGTGCAAACTCACTTTTGGATATCGACGTGCCTCTGTTTCTTGCTGGCTGTTGGCTGGAGGCTTCACTTGCTTTCTGTGTATGCTTCTTCACAGAGCTGATCACAATTTGGAAGCTTGCTTATCCTAGTGTTAAAGGTAGAGTGAGGAGAGAACAAGACAATGCTCAAGACAGAAGCCATCTACAGGAAGTGACATAGCATTACATCCACCACATAATATTGGTCTTGTAGAGTATCCCTTGTACAATGTAACAGGGGATTATACACAAGGACTCCTAACTCGACACCAAAAATAGTATAGCTCTCTTTAGATGCCTACTAAGTGCTGTATTGAAATTGTCTCATCCCTTCCTCTCCATGATGCTTTCAATCAGAATATTATCTCCATGTAGAAAATAGAGCCTCAAAGGAGATTAATACTAGCCTAAAGTTGCAGAGCAAGTAAGTTGGTAAACAGCCCATGCTCTTTTCTCTATACTGTGACTGCTTTACCTTGGAATCTGCCTTGTCTATTTTTAGACAATGTTTAAACTTCTAAAAGAAAATGTCAAACATTTTCCCTAAAGCTTTACTTGGTTCATTTCTGCTTCCCTAGGCATGATCACCAGTCCTACAGGAACACTAGCTACCCATTTTCTCAGAGTAGAGCATTTAAACATTAAAATAAAGTTCAGTCATATGTAGTTTTAAAATGTTTTATTTTATTAATCAGATACCATAGTCTCACACTGATAGAGACTACGCAAAGAAATAAAAAAATGTTGATTTTACCTGCAAGAAGCTTAAAATATTCAGAGGGATAAAAAACAAGAAAAATTATAGCCATTTATATTTGTCCATTTTATGAATCCAAGTTTCTCACCTTTCTTTTAAACTATTAAATATATTTTTAAGAAAATTAAAGGTGACTTCTGTAGGTCAAAGTGTATTGTCCATGTGTCTTTTGCCTAAAGTGCCTGGATGAATACACTCCGTGGACAAATATAACAAAATAAAATGAAATGTAAGTTAAATGTTGAACAAGAAATGGCAAAATAGTTTGAATTGGCAAATCTGTCACTCTTGTGCTTCTGGTCCAACCTCCCAGATTCATATGGACATTTTTCTTCTCTTTGAGTCTCAATTTCAACTTAAGACCTTTACCACACAGAACTTTAGTCGATCACTCCTACCAGGTCTCATTTTGTACAGGAAGGGACCTTTATTTAAGATATATTCTATTCCTTTATTATCACAGTTGCAGCGGGCGGTACACTTCAAACAGTATTTATAATCCTAACAAGTCAATTCCTGCTTAAATCCCTTGCTTCTATATAGCTAACTCTATATACACACTGAATTTAGGGTACTTTGCATTTAAACAAGTGCATGTTTTATTTTAATAGAAATTTAAAAAAATATATCAGTGTTCTCATTCTAGTTTTTTAAAATTACAAGCTAAATTCCATGTAAAAATACTGTTTATAAGCTGCCACTGTATTAATATCAATATTAATATTTTGGCATTATTTATATACATACATAAAAGGTCCATCAAATCTTGAAAAAAACAAATCGATACAGAAAAATGAGCAATACTTGCATCTGAATCCATCTTTATGAATAATCAGTCCTGAAGAAAATATTATTGGAGTTTTGGACTATGAGAAAAGACCAGGTTTGAAGTTCTGTTCCCTTTCAGAGTCTTTACAGGAAAGTTCTCTGGAATTTGTGCTGTTCCTACACTTCTAAGGTTGATAGCTCACAGTTGTTTTTAAATATTTCTCTGGTTTTGGTGCTTTTCTCTGCCAGTTGCACATATTCCTGATGTGAATGATCAATCAGTGGAATGAGTTAACTTGTTGCATAGAATAAATTTTATTAAAGTCTTCATAACTTATTAAACAGTATGTGTTAGAAAATTAACATAAATTATTTATAAACATGCAAAATGAGTAACTTAAAGCTCTGCACTCTTAAAAGCCCACGAAGGTGATAGCAGGATTGATCTGTATGTGATCAGAGGTTACCTGGACATTTTCTGGACAGTCTTTGCTGAAGCAGAAGGTTTGTCTCTGCCTAAATGTGGCTATAAAATAATAATAAAAAGATCTCTTCAATCAAGTACTTTAGATAATTTGGTTAGCATTTGGTATCAAATTGGAAATTGTTAAAAATATTATACTCAAAAAATTTATTATACTCATCGGCCAAGGTTAATGTTGAAACTTTTTATTCAAATTCAATAAGTTTGACAAATAAATCCCTAAAGAGACTGCAAAACAGAATAGAAAACAAAGTTGCTACCAAAAGAAATAGTTTCTCAGTTAATGGTGAAGAGGTTTCAAAGAGTTGCTGTAAATTCTAAATACATGCCAGCATCTGTATGGAAAAAGTAGTGATGGGAATGTATTTCCTCATTATGACGGAAACACGAATCATTAAATCATGATAAAATTGAATATTATAAGACGATAATACAAAAAAATTAGAATTAGAACTGTCATCTTACTCTAGTTAAAAAGTAATTTACAGCAACTTTTAATTACCAGGTTTTTTTTTTGCTTTTTACAGATAATGAAAACCTTTGTATTAACTCTTTCTTCATGTTTCTACAATTAATGTTGAAATATGACCGCTTCATAATAATAGAGGAACAAGTAAGCTTTCTAGATTAAAAATTAGGTTTGCATACTTGACTTTTGTTTAAGAAGCTAAAAATTATAAGTAATGTTTCTTCTCTTCAGTTTAACTTGCTTGATAGGCACACAACTATTAAACCTAAAATAGGTAGTTTCCCAGATACTGTATTTGACATGGCATGACTAGAAAATGATAGAAAGTATTATATTTAATAGAGATTTTGAATCAGTGAAGAAAAGAATAAACTTTATTTAAAAAAATTAAAAGATGTTAATATATGTCAAGAAAGAAAGGAAACTAATATTTTATGTTCCTCTGAAGAAACTGAATTAAAAATGTTCTCTGGTAATTGCTGTACTTCTCTCACATTCTCTATCTCTGTCTTTCTGTCTCTCTGTCTCAATCTGTCTGTCTCTTTTCTCTCTCTCTCTCTCTTGTGTGTGTACATAAATTATAAATGAGAAATGTTCAAGAATGTTGGTAAGAAGATAATATATACACATAGTATAAGGTAGGGATCGAGATTAATATTTTTTCATATATAAATCCAGTTGTTCCTACTTCTTTTGTTGAAAAGATTTTGCTTTGGTACTTTGTTGAAAATCAACTTACTGTATAAGTCTGCATCTATTTCTGTACTCTCCTATTTTCACTTACTATGTGAATACCCAGCTTCTTTATTAGTGATGCTTTACAGAAAGTCTTGAATCTAGGCATATAAGTCCTCTAGCTTTGTTTTTCTTTTCAAGATTATTTTAAACATTTTCTATCCTTTATATTTCTATATTTATTTTGAATCAGCTTATTAATTTCTATAAAAAAAGTCTTCTGTGATAGCTATTGAGAGGAATAAGTTTGGATCTACTAAGCTACAAACATAATATATTCCTTCATTCTTTTGTCGTCTTTAATTTTTCTGCCAAAATGTAGAGGTATTCATGACTTTGTCAAATTTCTTTCTAAGTATTTTATTTTTTATGTTTTTGTAAATGAAATGGATTTTTAATTTTCTAATTGTCTATTGCCAGCATATGAAGATACTAATTTTTGTACATTGACCTTATATGTTGTGTCTTTCTCACATTTATTCCCTAGTTATATGTTTTTGTGGATTTCTTAGGATATCTATGTACACGATCACATCATATGAAAATAAACCAATTTTATTTTTCAATTATTTTTATGTAGACATGATGTTAAAACTATATTATAATGAAGTGACAGAGAAATGTGCGAAACAAGCTTTTTAAAATTAATTTTATTGGGGTAACATTGGTTAATAACACGTTTCAGGTATACAACTTTATAATACATCTGTATATTTCACTGTGTGCTCACCACCCAAAGTCTAGTCTTCTCTGTCACCACATATTTGACCCCCTTTTACTCTCTTCATCTTCCTCCCACCTCCCTTTCCCTCTGGTAACCACCATACTGTTGTCTGTGTCTACGAGTTTGTTTGTTTGATCATTTGTTGTTTTTTGTGTTATATCCCACATGAGTGGAACCATATGGTTCTTATCCTTTTCCATGTGACTTATTTCACTTAGCATGATACTCTCAAGATCCATCCTTGTTGTTGCCAATGGCAATATTTCATCTTTTTTTATGGCTGAGGTAGTATTTCATTGCATATATGTACCACATCTTCTTTATCCAAACATCCATTAAAGGACACAGGTTATTTTCATGTCTTGGGTATTGTAAATAATGCTGCAGTGAACATGAGGGTGCATAAATCTTTATAAATAAATGTTTTAAAATTTTAGGTGTAGGTACCTGGAAGAGGGATTGCTGGATCATATGGCAGCTCTATTCTTAATTTTTTGAAGAACCTCCATACTGTTTTCCACTGAGACTGTACCAATTTACATTCCCATTAGCAGTGTACTAGGGTTTCTGCTTCTCCACATCTGGTCCGACACTTGTTATTTCTTGTTATATTGATAATAATCATTATATCAGGTGTGAAGTGGTATCACACCTGATAGCTAATGAAGTTGAACATCTTTCCATATATCTGTGGCCATCTACATGTCTTCTTGAAACATGCTTTTGAAAAGCAATCATTCTGTAAGACATTTAAAGAAGTCAGAGAAGGTGTTTCTACAAAACGATAGGGCTCTCAACCATTGGAGTTGAGGAACTCTGCCCCCAGGCTTTTTCCAGGCTGGCTCCCCCCTCCTCCCCACCAGTCTCCCAATGTAAGATTTTGGGGTAGAGAATAGAGAAGCAAAATTGGCCTAGAGTGGCTGACAGAGTGTATCTTGAATCCTGAAAGAAATGGATATCAGTGATTTGCTCAGGTTTGATATGAACTGTGAAATTTCTTTACGTCAATCAGATTCATTACCACTAACTAGGGCCTTGGAACTGTTATAGGAAGAAGCTAAGGAGGAGTGAGAGATTTCAGACCAGGCATAGTATCAAGGAAACATCTTGATCCTTATACATGACCCTGAAGAGGTATTTTAATTACTTTTGGCAACTGGGACTGCTCTAGCAAAGAAGCTCAATGGCTAGTTATGGATGATGGTGAAGAGAGCATCATTACAGCCAAATGGGGGAGAGACTAATACTTTTTGCTCTCATCCCCTTCTGTTGAAGAATTTTATCGTTAGAGGCAATCCATAGAGTAAGACTTACACTGATTTATTTTTTTATTTTTTTTGTACCTTAGGCTACCTTAGAAAGGGACTAAAAAAGACACCGGGATCAAGATTTGCAAGCATGGTTTGGGGACTGCTCTTTGGAGCAACACTTCGAAGGGAGTAAGGGAAGCAGGATTGGACAGAGAGAGAAGTTGAACTTCGATACAGTTGTAACACAGGCCAAGCCAATCTTGGAAAAAGGACTAATTAGAAATGGCCCTTTAGAATTATCTCTAAAAAGCAAGATGTGGTGGGTTTTGTATTCCATTATAAATCAGTCATTGAATGTGGCTTCCAGGGGTGGGTGGGAATGTAACCTTCAGCTTGGCAGGGCTCTCAGCCTTGGTCAGTGTCCTTGGAGAGACTCAGCTGTGAGTTGTCAGCAGCCAGCCCTCCCACAGCTGGGGAAATGAGTGGCTCAATCCTGCAGCAAGAATCTGGCTGGTGTACCATAACATCCTCTATATAATTCAAAACTACCTAACTGTATTTGTGGGATCACCACAGAAGAGTGGATTAGAGAAATAACTGTCAGACATTTTATATTTTTTGACAATGGAAAAACTTTAAAAGATCACCACAGTGCCATTATAAAACTTAAAAAAAAAAATTAACAGTAATCCCTTAATGTCACCAAAGACACAATCCATGATAATTTAAAATTTTCCCAGTAATCTCAGAAATCTCATTTTAAAATTCATTTATTTGAATTAGAATCCAAAAAGATAGAGGAGTTATATAGCTCAAATAAGCTCTAACATTCATTGATTTTACGTCGACTAAAGATGGCCATAATTCTGGAAAGTTCTGTCCACAACTCATCATAACCATTACATGACATGATTATTAGATAGAATATCATCTTCATCATTATTTTAATTACTTTTAAATATAAGTACCCAGCTTCAATTTAATTTCCATTTTATTTCACTCTGGACACTGACTACAGTGTCAAACGCAGTGCCCTGCAAAATAAATGTTTGACCTGTAACTTCTAATGTTGCATCTACTGCTTAAACAATTTCAACATCCTAATGATTTACCTTTTTTCTCAATAGAATTAGGCTCTATATTTATATAGAAATTACAGGATTTAACTTCGATGTAAATAATCTCTAGAGATTACCATTTCATTTTTTCTGTTTGAAATTGGTTTTTAAACTCTCATCCCTTGAATCTTTTTGATCAAAGTAATTGTATATTCCTGAAATACTATGATTATTGTCCTCTAAAAAGGCCATTGGGTTATTATCTAGCATCTTTCTATATTCTATCTTCTGCCACATTATAGAATTTGTGGAAACGAATTGGCTGGATATGGGCCACTGAGGTTTAAATGGAGAAAATCAAATATGGGAATAGGGCTGAAAATTGAAATTAATATCTGTGCATTCTGGAAGTTGATATCTGTTAATAATTAATGTCACTCCAAATGATTTTAAGAAAAAAGAATACTAGGAGATGGAAGGGTTTTTAAAATTTATCAAATTCAGTACTATTCCTTCCAAGTCAGGTAGGTCTTTTAATCACATTTTCCCCAATATTTTCTTTAAAAATTTTCAAAAATACAGAAAAGTTGAAAGAGTTTTTCAGTGAAAATTAACATATTATGAAGTTATTATATTAGCCTTGTTACATAACTATTCATATACTTATATCCATCAACTTATTGTACTTACGAGTCATTATAAAGTAAATTGCAGACATCAGGACAACTTCACCATCACCATACTTTAGTATGTATAACTGTCTTTTTATGTTTTTTTTTAAAGGTTAAATTTATATAGGGTAAATTTTGTCTCTGAGCATAATGATTTTGAGGTTTATAGCATGTTACTTGTATTGGTAGTTGATTCCTTTTTATTGCTGAGTAGTACTCTACTCTCTGAATATTAGTTTATCCATTCTCTTGGCCATTTACAGTTTTTTATTCTATGAATAAAGTTACTATGAATGCTTTCATGCAGGTCTTTTCGTGGTCATATGTTTTCTTTTCTCTTTGGTAAATACAAAGTACTGAAATTTGTTGGTTATAGACTAGATATGTATTTTTAGTTTTAGTATATTTAGTTTTTCAGAAACTGGAAAACTTTTTTCCAAGTGATTGTATCATTTGCAGGAGAGTTTCAGGTGATCTACTTCTTTGCAATTGTTTGGTTTTGTGTCTTTAATTTTAACCATTCTGCTTTGCAGGTCTTGGTATCTCTTTGTGGTTTTAATTTGCATTTTTCTATTGAATAAACATATTGAGTATTTTTAAATGTGTTCATTGGCTATTCATATATCTTCATTTGTGAAGCCTTTTAAAATAATTTGCCTTTTTGTTAGATTTTTTTCATCTTTTTATTACTGAGTTATAAGAGGTTTTTTAAATATTCTGGATAGCAGTCCTTTGTGCATTTATTTTTCCCCAGAGTATATGTTTATTTTCCTAATGATATCCTTTATCGAGCCAAAAATTTTGAGGAAATCTAATTTATCAATTTTTCTTTAAGATTATTACTTTGTGCTTCCTATTTAAGTAATCATTCTTACCTCTAAGTTTCAAAGACACTCTTCTGTGTTTTCTTACAAAACCTTTATAGTTTTAGCTTTTATGTTTAGGTCTGTGTTCACCTCAACTTAGTGTGTGTGTGTGTGTGTGCGCGCGTGTGTGTGGTAAGGACTGGTGTTCTTTCCTTAAAATATGGATATACATTTCTTCCAGGACCCTTCTTTGAAAAGACATTCTTTTCTCTCCTTATTAAATTACTTTGGCATCATCGTTAAATATCACATGACCTTAGAAATGTGGATTTACTTATGGGTTCTCTATTTTGTTCTGTTGTTCTAATTAATTAACTGATCCTGTCTGTTGATCTGTCTTTATTACTCTAGTTTTCTAGTGAGACTAGAAATTAGGTAATGTAACTCCTTTAACTTTATTCTTTTTAAATATTGCTGAGAATTCATGGTTCTTTATATTTCTATATAAATATCAGAATCTCTTCAATCTTATAAAAATGACTGCAAGTTATCATGGAACTGCATTGACTCTATAGAGAAGAAATTATGTCTTAAGCATATTGAGCCTTTGAATTCATTAACATTTTATGTTTATTTAGGTTTTCTTTAATTTCTCCTACGAATATTTTGTAGTTTAAATATAGAGGGTTTTAATGCTCTTTTTAAAATTTATTCCTAAATATAGTATGTGTTTTTGCACAATTCCAAAAAAAAAGTATTTTTCTAATTTCCAGTTTTAGCTGCTATTATATAATATAATTTTTTAATATTAGCCTTGTGTCTTTCAACTTTGCTCATTCACTTACTAGCTTCTAGTAGTTGTTTTTAAATTCCGTAGGATTTTCTTTGTAAACAGTTATACAATCTGCATGTAATGACAGTATTACTTCTTTGTTTCTGATTGTTATATCTTTGATTCCCTTTTCTTACCTTATTGCAATAGCTGCAATTTTTAGTACAATGTTGAATAGAAATTTTGAGAGTAGGTATTATTACCTCGTTCCATAACTTAGGTGGAAGATATTAATACTTGCCCATTAAATGTTAGCTATAAGTGTTTCGTAGATGTTCTTAAACACACCGAGAACTTCCCTTCTTTTTCTGGTTTGTTGAGATTATTATATTTTTAAGTATGAATTTGGTGAAATAGTTTTCTACATCTGTGGAAATGGCCATAACATTTTTCACCTTTATAATGTTAATAGTATAAATCACACTGATTTGTTATACCAGTCTGGCATTTCTGGAATGAACCTCACTTGATTATGATGCATTATCCTTTTTATATATGGCTAGATTCAATTGACTAACATCTTCAAGACTTTTTTTCTTTCTAAATAGCATGAGTGTTACTCATCTGCAGTTTTCGTTTTGGAATTACTTTTTAACTTTTTAGTATCAGGATTATGCTGCCTTCATAAGTAAGTTTTCTCTTTCTC
>NW_006436298.1:38198554-38219079 GCF_000325575.1 Pteropus alecto
TATTCTTTAAGTATTGGAGAACATACTTTAGTAAAACTATCTTTGCATGGAATTTTCTCTGTGGAAAAGTTTTAAACTCTGAATTAAATTTTCGATAGATATAAAAATATCCAGATTTTCTGCTTCACCTTTGGTTGGTTTTAATATAAAGTTATGTTTTTTGAAGAGTTTGTTCATTTCATCTAAGTGTTGAATTTGTTGTACAAAATTCTTAATGTTCTCTTATTTTTTCTGTAGGATCTATGGTCACAGCTCTCTTTACTGTTATTAGTAATTTGTGTACTTCCATTTCGTCACTCGATCGGACTAGGGAAGTGCTTAAAATTTTTGTTGATCTTTCAAATAAATAACTTTTAGGTTTTTCAGCTTTTTCTATTGTTTTCCATTTTATTTTTTGTTTTCTTCCTTCTACTTACTTCTACTTCCTTCTATTTCTACTTGCTTTGATGTTCTTTTGGTAGATTCTGAAAGCGAAAATCATGTCATTGATTTTAAACCTTTATTCTTTTCTAATGCAAATATTAAGTCCTAAGAAAGTATAAAATAACGTGCCAAAGGATATGCACCTTGATAATGAGAGCGTTATGTCTTAGACATGGTATAATGGCTTTCAGTCCCATGACTTTCCCACTGAGTCATGTCGCTCACTTTCTCATCCCTGTTTTTATACCTATGGCATTCTGAATTATTTAGATTTTTCATTTTGTTCCTAAGGATTGTGAAAGGTGAAGAGCTCATTTTGGATACAAAGGACTCAGAGCATCATAGTTTTCTAAAAACAATGCTTAGCTTATACATAAATGCTATAAATAATCATGACTGCCCCTGTTTTTGGAAATGCTTTGATTGGTGTAGAATTAAGAAGTGATTCCATAGTTGGTAAAACCCAAAAATTTTATTAGAGTGGTAACAATGTTAATAAATTCTTGGAAATACTAAGCAAATAAAGTAACTTAGCTGGATCAAAACATAATAAAAAGATATATGGAAAGAAAAATGTTTGAAACCAAAAGATTTTGATTTCAAATTCTACAATTATGAAGAAGCTATGCCATTTCTTCAGAATTATTGAGAAAAGTTTGTAATGCTCAGTTTAAGTTACACTTTAGAGTATTATTATAGCATGATCCTATGCTGTGACATTTTCATCAAATTTGTCTGTAGCTACAATGTTAAGAATGTTTGCTTATATTTAAGAATATATGCTGATGTTTTAAAAATTAAGACAGAATAACTGGCTAGTCAAATTCTAATAATTCTTTTTTGGTTTACAATTAACCGAGATGCAAAATGCTTATCAATCTCCTGGTATAATCTGGGTCCTCAAAGGTTAGTTAATTGCCCCCTTTCTCCTTATTAACTATAATTTCTGAGGTTTCAGATTATTTCTAAAATAACTACTTCTAGACTTGATTTTGTAATAGGTATAATATTCATTGAATGTAAGATTTTTGTTTTTGTGACATTTTGGCCTTATTTAGCAGCAATCATTTTAACTCTCTTGTTTACAACAGAAATTTTTAATTATAAGGAACATAAATCTACTTGGGTCTAGTCAAGCCATTTTCAGTTTTTAAATGATGCCGTATAAGCCTTTATTTCAAATTTTAGGAAGCTTGGTGGTTGTTGACAAATAAGTATGGCTCTTAAGTCTTATGAGTATCTTTTACATCTTCTAAGTTTAGGATCTCCAACCCCTGGCTGTGGACCAGTACTGGGCCGTGGCCTGTTAGGAACCAGGCCACACAGCAAGAGGTGAGTGGCAGGCAAGCCGGCTAAACTTCAGCTGTATTTGCATCCATATTCCAGTGCTAGCATCAGCACCTCACAGCTCCACCTCAAATCATCAGGCATTAGATTCTCATAGGAGCTGCAGACTCTGGTGTCAAAAGGTTCAGGACTGCTGCTCTAAGGGACTCAGAATTCTGAAATTTAGAAAGAGCAAAAGGAAAAAGGAAAACATGAAACAGTGGAAAGAGCACAGGAGAAGGAATAGGTAGAATTAAGTTCAAGGCTCTCTCAGATACTGCCTTCATGTATGTGTCCTAGTGAAAGTTATTTAACCTTTCTTGGCCTAAATTTTCTTTTCCAAAAAAATAACCAAATATAATATACAGATCTAAGATTTTATTCATTCTTATATATGAATAATATTATTGACTGTATGACAATCTTGAAAAATAAGATAGGAATTGATTCATCAGGGAAATGAGACTTGCATTTTATTCATCAACAAAATTTGAATGATTGCTCAGAAATCAAAAAATTCTAACAGCAAGGAGAGGCTAAAGCAAAAGGACTATGCTAACGGGTGCTCATTAGCTGCTTTAGTTGAAACATTTAGTTTGATTTGTTTGAAGACCACTGTGTTGGGAACAGGCTAAAATATAATGGTGACTACATTAAGGAGACAAGTGAAATTTTGATTTGTATGTGATAGTTCAGATGAACTGTGTAGCTGAAGCCTAAGTTTTTAGAGCATAGTGAGTGCAACCTTATTTATATCATTTATTTCTCTTTGTTTTCCATGTTGCTGATTATTTTTTCAGTTCTTTCCTCTTTCTTTGACTGAGGAATAGTGGAGTTTCTGTAATCTTAAATGTCATTTCTTTGTGGAAAATTACAATTTAGTTCTATGACCAATTATACTAAATAAGTACATGTTTATAAACATTTTTTGCTTAACATTTTGATATCTGATAGTACTGGTAATTTGGGTACAGTATGGCAACTCCAGGTGAAAAACTGGTGATTGTACTTGAGAGTAGTACTTACAAAAGTATATTCTCACATTAAATCCTCAGAAATTGAAATAAGAAGCTGAGAAAAGGGGCAAAATTTAAGTTACCAAAAGAAAAATAAAGTGCAAGTTTCTGGTCAATATGAGAGAGTAAGCTGATATAAGACATACCATTTATGTTCTAAACATACCAGAGGCTGGATAAAATATAAATAGTAAGTGAGCAAACAAGTAAACAAGTAAATAATAAATTCTAAAGTTGGAAGTCCACAAAGGATAGTGATATTAGTCTTAGAGCCTACTATAAAACTTTATGACAATAATTTTGAAAGCAGAAATAAAATGGATAATTTATTTGGAAACAATAAGCGATAAAAACTGACTTAAGAAATCAAGTCTAAGCATTAAAGATTTTAAACTGGTTGCCCTTTCCCCTTGCCTACGAAGGCACCAGGCTCAGGTGGTGTTACAGAATATATTAAACAGTCTTTCAAGAGATAGGTGATATTTATTTTGTGCAAACTGTCACAGAGAAAGAAGCTTAAACTACCTAATTATTTGTAAAGCCAGTATGACCTTAATACCAAACTTGATAGATTAAGGGGAAAAAAATCACAAGACAATCTCCATATCAACATTGATGCAGAAGTTCTAAATATAATGTCGATACACCAAACATTTAAAATGTTTAAAATTATATCATCATTAATTAGGGTTTGTCTCAGGAAGACAGAAGTGTTTAATATTAGAACGACCTATTAATGTGGGGAGTTTTTAATGTTTGTGTCTATTAATTTTATCCCAAATGGTTATAAGGTGTTCTGGATGAGAGACAGATTTTTTATTAACTACTTTACAGTAAATAATAAGCACATCACTTCTCCTTTACCCTAGGCTATATCTGAGGTAATACAATAAAAGCCAGATGGAAAAACCTCATACATGAGTAGCTTGACACTCCATAGGTGAGAGGTAGAGAACAATAGATTTATTCCTTTTATATATAAGAGAGAGAGAGTGCCACATTTCTTCCTCATGAAAGAAAAAATATGTATTTTTTACTCAGAGTATAAAGGATCCTGGATTCACAGGCTAACCTTTTGGAATATAAATTTGTCTTTTGAAGGGCCAGCTAAATGGCTGGTGCCTCTGACTTTTAAGACCTAGAGATGGTTTGGCATTCGTACCATTTAAAATGTTAGTAACTAGGGAGATAGAGTTCTAGTCTTCCTGGAACCTTGGGGACTTAACTTAGGGACCTCATCCAAACTCTAACCATTTGACCTGCTTGATTCTTTTAGATCAGAGAAATTAACTATACAGGCTTACGGCAGATTTTTAGAGGCGGTAAAGGCAAATATTATCTTTATATCATATACATTTCTGTGTATCAGAAGGCTAGGATGTTGATAATAAGCTAGTATAAAAGATTTACTGGAAGCCTTAAACAATGCAAAAAGACAAAAATAATAATTTATAAGAATAGGAAAAAAAGATAATTTTGGCATCAACTACGGTCTTAACAATGTGTACACAGAACATTACGGTACTATACAAATAAATTATTAACACTAATAAAAAATTTAGAAGCTTGTTGATGCAAGATCAATATATATAATGTGACAGAATTCCTATACAGTAATGAAAATGAATTTGTAAAATAAAATTTTATTCATAATAGTAAATAAGTAGTAACCAGGAATAGCTATATAAGTTCATGTGAAAATTAGAATATTTGATTGAAAAAAATAAAAAAAGACTCAAAAAGGCAGGATGTGGGGATATAATCTGTTCATGAAGGTCAGTCTCAGTGTGTGAAATCTCAGTTCTCCTAAATCAGTGAGCTCACTGCATTTCTGATTCAAATCCTGAGGGAAGTTTTGAGGAATTTGAAAAGCTAATTCCAAAAGTCACATGAAAAAGTGAAGGTCTAAAGAAATTTTTGAAAAATAAAGAAAACTTGCTTCATCAAAAATTAAGAAGTGATACATACTTAGAGTTCTGTAGAGAAATAGAACCAGTAGTGTCACTGTTGGGGCCGATTGCAGTTTGGTGTCGCCAAAGGTAGCGGGGAGGGAGAGGGATAACGGCAGCATAGATGTGTAGTTAGCATTTTTCCTCAGTTCTTCTTCAAATGACGCAGTGAAGAATTACAGATCATTGAGATTTAATAGTTTTATTAAAAATATGTTTTAGAAAGACAAGAATGCCCCAAAGAGGCACATGGAGAAAAATTATGCCCCAAGGAGGCACATGGTCCCAGCTTTGTAACCAACATAAAGGGACCAAAAAGGCCACCAAAAATAGAGAACACCCAGAAGGGCGAAAAGGGGACCCCAGAAGGGTCAAAAGGACCCAGAACCAGGAATGTCAGCCTTATATTTAGGCCGTGATGGGTGGTTCCAAAGACATTTCTAGGTGATTGGAAAATGGAGTCATTTTGATTGACACCTAGCTGCTATGTATCTCTACCTAGAATTCAGTCTGTTGTAAATAGATTCATGAACTTCCAGGCATAGTTATGAAATTATAATGATGGTATAATGAGGCAGAAGTTATGGGCAATACTTTCTGTGTATGTGTTTGTGGCTGGATTAGGCCAGTTAAGACTATGACCTTTCGTCTCTGGGAATACAAGAGGGATTCTCTAAGGTGTTCTTTGGGTGGTCTCTAGGTTAGGCCCCTATTCCTTTGTTCCTCCTTGTAGCTTATGTCTGACTAGCTACCTAATAATAGGAGATACAAATCAAAAGCAAAAAAGGAAAGATACCAGATACAAAAATTATTGCAAAGCCAGGAAGGTGCCTGTATATTAAAGTTAGAAGTGCACAAATGATATTTGTTTTAGAATCTACTATAAAACTTTATGCAACTTTTGAAATCACAAATGAAATGGACAATATATTTATTGAAGGGAGAGGGGAAAAGTGATACAGAGAGAAAGGGAGAGGGAGAGGAAGGGAGAGAAAGATAAGTTTACTATAATGAATTAGCTTATACAATATGGAGACTGAGAAGTTTCAAGATCTTCAGTCAGAGAGCTGGAGAATCAATGTATATCTGGGAAACAGGATAGGGCCTGCGACACAGGAGAGCTGACAGTGTAAGTTCCAGGCTGAGTGAGGAAGACTGATGTCCCCTATCTCATTCGGTCAGGCAAAAGTTATTCTTTCTTATTCATTTTTTTGTTTGTTTTATTCAGATTTCCAAGTGATTGGATGAGGCCCACTCATATTTGGAAGAGCAATCTTCTTTACTCAATTTTAACAATTCAACTGTTAATCTTGTCCAAACACACTCCCACAGGCACATTCAAAATAATGTTTGACCAATTGTCTCAGCACTCCATGACCCCATCGAATTGACACAGAAAATTAAATATTACAATATCTAGCTTGTAAATTTTGCTTACTATATACCAGGCACTATTCTAAGTACTATGTTAGTTAATTTAATTTTTATAGCAACCTATGAAATAGGTATGATTTCATCTTCATTTTATGAATGAAACTGAGGCTTACCAAGATTAAGAACCTAAACATCTATTCCAATGGTACAGAATAGAGACCCCAGAAAGAATGTGGTATCTTGTAATATGATGCCATTCAGTTGGGGAAAAGATGGTGTTGAGACAATTCCTTATCTTTAATAAAAAGTTACTATTTTAGCTCATTGCACTCACCAAAATAAATGCCAGATGAATTAAAAATATCAAAGTAAAAAACAAAAGTTCAAAACTTAATGAAGAATGTACAAGAATATCTCTATAACTACATGGTAGGGAAGAAATTCCCTAAGACAAGATGCAAATAAACACAGGATTGATAGTTTGCATCAAGATATAAAATATCTATAACTATTATATCTTTTTTATTCATTATTAATTCAATATTTTTTGAATGTTTAGTATTTGCTAGTTATTTTTTTCTAGATGATGGGGATACAGCAGTGAGCAAAATAAATTAAAATCCCTATCTCATATAGCTTACCAGGCCAGGAGAATGCAATGTACACTGACATTGCATTGTATAACTCTCTTTCTCCTCTTAAACTAAATATACTGGGTTAGCGCTCTTCTTTATATCCATTATACCTATTTTTTATTATTTATATTTTACTAAATACATTGGGTTAATACTGGTTAATAAAGTTATACAGGTTTCAAGTATACAATTCTATAATACATCATCTGAATATTGTGTATTTATCACCTAAAGTCAAATTTCCTTCTGTTACCGTATATTTGACACCTTTTACCCTTTTCTACCTTGCCTCTCCCCGCTTTCCTTCTAGTACCACTAAACTGTTGTCTATGTCTATGAGTTTTTGTCTGTCTTATTCGTTTATTGCTTTCAGTTTTATATTTCACATATGAATGAAATATGGTTCTCGACTTTGACTTATTTTGCTTAACATAATATTCTCAAGATCCATCTATTTTGTTGCAAATGGCAGTATTTCATCTTTTCTTAAAGCTGAGTAATATTCCATTTGTATATATGTACATATAACCATTATATCGTAAATGTTTAACAGGTGCTTCTTCCTTGTAAAGAATTGCTAATTACGTTAATACTGATTAACTCAATTAATCCTCACGAAACAAGCTTAAGGTGTACATATCTTACGACTCAGCAATTCTGCTTCTGGGACGATACATTGGAGACATTCTTGCATATCTTCACTGCTCTTCTGTATATAATCACCCGAAATTGAAAGCCACCTAAATATATGATCAGGTATTAAATTAATGAATAGATAAGTTAGCGGCATATTTGTATAATTGAACTTTAGATTTAGATTAATAAACTTTATATGACTTAGCATAGATCCAGTATAAAAAAAATGTTGAGGAAAAATAAAAGCAATTTGTAGAGTCATATATATGGTATAATATCATTAATTTTATAAACAAAAGACTATTTCATATATTGTTAATATGTAAAATTTTAAAGTATAGAAATGTATAAGAAAATTTAAATACTATATAGTGAGCTTCTTTATCTTTAATATGTTATTTTTTTTAAATGAGAGAAAATATGATCAAATGTTAACATTTATTCTTGGTGATAATTATTTAAATTAAAAAAATATTACTATTTTACTCATTTATAGTTTTAAAATATTTAGCAATAATTGAATTTAAAAATTGTGTCAAAGAGACAGAGTTGAGTAGTCATAGTACTTTTATATACTTGCACTGATTTTCGATTAAATATTTACTACAGGAGGATGATAAGTTAAGGAAGGAAGAGAGCTGTTTCCTCCATAGCCCCTTCTACACTCACAGTACTTAAGGTTGTTGACTCTCAAAGTAGATAATCAGAGTATTTTAGGATAAAATTATGAAGCTAGTAACATAGTTTGTATGGAAATTACAGACTGGAGCTTAAGTGCTCCGAACATAGCCATGGTGAATTCTTAATTCTTCAAGTATGAATGTGTCAAGATGTAGATGTAAAGAATATAGCAGAAAATAAATGAAAACTAAAGAACTCAGCAGAGTATCTGCCACACTATAAATACTCAGGATTATTATTTATTATTATTATTATAATAATATAAAGTTATTTGTAAATTTAAACAATTTTTTTTTACTATTTTTACATAAGTTTTAAAGCTTCTATGTCTTTAGAGGTTGGGTGAAGTGTGAAAATCAAGATTTAGAAGCTTTCAGAAAATAATGTCAGAGATGTCTTACCTCCCTGCCAGTAGCAGTTTGTTAAGATGCATTTGTTCTTTCACAAAGCATTTCCATACCTTATTTATGGCTCAAAGTGTCTACCTGCAATAGCTAGGAAACATAAGCCTTTAAAATCAAAGATACTGGTCTAACTCTTCCCCATTGCCCTGCTGTTGAAACTCTATAGGACGAAAGTCATTCATGATTAAGAAGTCTGTCTCAACCTAACAGAAACTTTTATGTAGTATAAGGTATGTGGGAAGAAGTGGTTCATTTAATCAAAAATTTTACAATTGAGGATATGAACATTTACAAATGAAACAGAGAGAGGGCTATGGATAATTAATAGTCTGTGTTTCAGCTGGGCCAGCATAGCAGTCAGAACACAGGAATGTTCTAGGTTCTGCGCTACAAGGTAATCTACACTGGACATGACCTAGTTGTTGACCAAGAATGGGGGAGAATTAGGCAATGAGATGTAAAGACCATATTATGTGAATTTATAAAATGTCTTTTATCTTAGGAGCACTGTGCATTTATGTTTAAGGGAGGCAGGTAATGAGTCCTGGTGCATTGTCCTGGGAGGGCTGTCTGGACAGGTCACCAAGGGCATTCCTTGAGCCAGTCACCACAGCCCAGAAGCTGACCTTAGCATTTCAGACTGTGAAACCAAACTGGCTTACTATTGTGGTGAGTAGATCTGCCTCTCAGGTATGGACTCGCTTTCAACCAAACTCACAGAGGCTAATGTACACAAGCCAAAAAGTAGACTATTGATTTACAGTGACTCAAACGCTCAGATCAGCCTGACCAGCACATTCTCACCTTATTCAAAAGGCTCGTGGAGAGTTTGCTAGCCAAACAAATCATAATACTTCTGTATGCTTAGCCAAGATCTGTACTTTTAGGACATTGCTTTGACAGACATTGCCAGGTCATCCTTCTGAATTTATTTATTCAGGCTTCATGTTTGATGATTTTCATTATATTCGCATTACTACATTACACTTACATTGCATATCTATCCCCTCGAGATCTCTCCCACATCACAATGATTGAATTTTTGGGTTGTTCTCTAATGCTTCAGTAACACATTAAAAGCCATGTCTTGGTTTACCCCTCCAAGTGGCAAATCATGCTAATTTCAGTTATATTTTGCTAGTTTAACTTGGAGGGCACACATGCTTATTTTCAGGCTCTTGGGGACTACTCTTTTCATGTATGTGTGCTCATTACTTTTCATTTTCCCATTCCCTTGTTGCTTTTGAAGGCTTCAGCAGGCAACTAAAGTGCCATTTTTCTTCTATTTCTTTGAGAAAGCTTTCATGGGGTAGCTGCATTACAGATATTTCAGGGTCTTCAGGCTTGGGAATATAGGACCTTATGCTTTTGAGAAGTTCAAAAGAGTCATCATTTGGGAGCCCCTGAAGGGAGCAGGTTCTTGCAACTATTACTCTTAGTCATGTGTTAGCCCGGGAATAATCTTCATATGGCTCAGGAACGTTCTTGAATGTTTATATCATGAGACATGAAATATAAAAAACTCAAATTATTTTATATTCCGCCCATAGTCAACATATCTTTAATAATTTCTTTACATGGGGCCACAAAACTAGCTATGAAATCCACTGAAAAGCTGCTGCTGTGGGCTTTTCTAGTCCTCCTTTTGCCCCCAGGCTTCCTCTCCTATCCTAATATCCATCTCTTGGAGCTTCTCCCTCTCTTTCTAGCCTTTGCACTTGTCAAATGATTGCCCAGATAATTTATTAACTTCGTCCATTGGATTAGAGTTGCCATATTTAGCAAACATAAATACAAAAAAAGACGTAAACTTAGCAAATAAAATGTCCCATGCAATATTTGGGATGTACTTACACTAAGAAAATTTGTTGTTTATCTCAAATTCACATTTCACTAGGTGTCCTGTCTTGTTTCTGGCAACTCTGTTTAATTTTTTTCTTTTTTTTAATTTATTGTGGTAGGAACACTTAACATGAGATCTACCCTCTTAACAAATTTTAAAGTGTACAGTGCAATACAAAAATAAAATTTTAAGTGTGCAACATAGGTGCAATATTGTACAGCAGATCTAACTCTTCCCCATTACAATTGAGGATATGAACATTTACAAATGAAACAGAGAGAGGGCTATGGAAATTCATCTTGCTTAGCTAAAACGTATGCCTGTTGATGAGTAACTCTCCATTTCCCCCTCCTCCCCTTCTTGACATCCACTATTCCACTCTTTGATTCTATAAATTTGGCTACATTAAAAACCTCATATAAGAGGAATCATGCAGTAGTTGTCTTTCTGTAACTTGGTTAATTCACTTAGCACAATGTCGTACAAGTTCAGCCATGTTGTTGCTTATTGCAGAATTTCCTTCTTTTAAAGGCTGAGTAATATTCCATTGTGTGCATGTACCACTTTTCTTAATTACCTGTTGATGGACATTTAGTCTGGCAACCCTATTTTGGATCTTTTCCCATCATCCAGCTCCTCAAAGCCGCTCCTCCATGAGTAACCACATTTTCTGAGATTCTGCACTGAGCTCAGCTCAATACCTGGGTCTTTGATTCTTCGAAAGAGGGAACTGGACTGCTTTTGCTCATTTATGTCCTCATGTTTTTCTCTAAGTTTGCTGGATAATAGTCTGTGAGCAAATAGAATCAGGTTACATAAAGAACACCTCACGAAGTACTGAGACCCTCACTCAATACCAGCTCTGCTTACCTGTTTTCTTTTGCCCCAAAGTCCTCAACTCTCCCTCACTCCCCAGAGTGAGAGGGTAGTCCTTCAACAGGTATGTTCCAGCATACAAGGCAATCCTTTGAATTAGTGCTGTTTGGGTTCTTCTTTTAATAGCTTCCCTTGGCTGATTAAAAAGAACTGTATAAAATAGATCCAGATTCTTTCAAACTAAAGCAGTGACCAAGAACATTCCTTCAGAAATAGGTGAATTTGGGGATGGTTGAGTGGAGGCATTCTTTGTTTTGTCTTCAGTAAAGGCAAATACTCTTAATTCTTTCCATCAGTCCCTAACTGTTGAAAACCTAACATCGTCTTCAGCAAACAGTCTCTCTGGTTTTGGACTCTCCCAGTCCTGTGATTCAAGCTCTAGAAACACATAAAACACAGAAATGAGAAAAAACATTTTGTTTTTAGGAATGAATGCAACATGAAAATGCATGATTTTTAAAAACATTATTAAGGTATAACTAACGTGCTATACAATTCACCCATTTAAAGTGTAAAATTCAGTGATTTTTAGTACACCCACAGGATTGTACAACCATCACCACAATATAATTTTAGAAAATATGTAACTGCTAAGCTGTTTACCAAAGTTACAGCATCATTTTACATTACTACCAGCATGAGGATTTCAGTTTTTCCACATTTTACCAATCTTTAATGTTGTCTCTTTTTTATCATGGCCATCCTGGGGAAGTGAGTAGTATCTTGTTGTGGTTTACGTTTACATTTCCCTGATCTTTAAATGCTTATTAGTTCTAATAATGTCTTAATGGATTCCTTAGGATTTTCTATATACAAGATCATGTCCTCTATGAATAGAGAAAGTTTCACTTCTTCCTTTCCAATCTAGATGCCTTTTATTTCTTTTTGCTGCCTAATTACTATGACTAGAACCTCTACTACAATACTGAATAGATATGGTGAGAACAGATCTCATCTTGTTCCTGATCTTAGGGCAAGCATTCGTTTTGTTTTCACCATGTTAACTGAAGGTTTTTTGTAGATGCCTCAGATCAGGCTAAGTTTATTTCTACTAGTTGACTTAGCATTTTTATCATGAGTGAGTATTGTATTTTGTCAAATATTTTTTTTGTCTCTGTTGTGATGATTATATGATTTCTCTTTATTGATATAAGGATTACATTAATTGATTTCCAGATGTTAAACCAATATTACATTTCTGGTATGATTCCTATTTGACCTTGGTATATAATTTTTTTTTTAATATGTTTTATTTACTTTGTTAATATTTTGTTTAAGATTTTTGCTTCTATGTTCATAAGGGATATTCTGCAGTTTTCTCGTGATGCCTTTTGTATCAGGGCAATACTAGTATCATAGGATGAGTTGGGAAGTGTTTTCTCCTCTTCTGTTTTTTGGGAGAGTTTGTAAAGAATTGGTTTTCATCCTTTTTCGAATACTTGGAATTCACCAGTGGACCAGCTGGGTCAGAGCTCTTCTTTCTGGGCAGTTTTTAAATGATTAATTCTATCTTTTTATTCATGATTGGCCTACTATGATTTTCTATTTATTCTGGAGTCAGTTTTGGTCATTTGTGTCTTTCTAGGAATTTGTCCTTTCATTTATGTCATCTAACTTGTTAACATACAGTTAAGTTAGTATTTTTTTACAATCCTTTCTATTTCTCAAAGTTTGGTAGTGATGTACTGATTTTGTTCCTGATTTTGGTAATTTGCATCCTCTTCTCTTCCTTTCTTTTCTTTTCCCTTCCATTTCTTTCCCTTCCTTCTCCTCTCTCTCTCTCCCCCCACACCCCCATCTTATCGTTTTGTCATTCTAGCAAAACTTTGTTAATTTTTTTGATCTTTTTAAAGAACCAAATTTTGGTTTTATTGATGTTTTGTATTGTATTTTTCTCTATTTCTTTTATTTCTGCTCTCATCTTTTGTTTTCTTCCTTCTGCATGCTTTGCTCTTATTTTTCTAGTTCCTTAAGATGGAACATGAGGTTATTCATTGAGATTTTTCTTTGTTAATTCAGGCATTTACAGCTAGAAATTTCTTTCTGAGCACTGATTTAGCTACATTCTATAAAATTTCTTTCTGAGCACTGCTTTAGCTACATTCTATAAGCTTTGTTATGTTTTATTTTAATTTATCTCAAAATGTTTTTTAATATCCCTGGTGATTTCTTCTTTAAACACACCTATTGGTTATCGGTGTTTTTAATTTCCTGATATTTGTCTATTTCTCAAATTTCCTTTAGTTATTGATTTATAATTTAATTCTTATGTGATCTAAAAATACACATTCTATTATTTCCATTATTTTAATTTATTAAGATTTGGTTTATGGCTTAGCATTTTGTCTAATCTGGAGAACGTTCTGTGTGTGTGTGTATGCTTGGGAAGAATATGTATTCCACTATTGTTTAGTGGCGTGTTCTAGAGAGATTTGTTACTTCTAGTTGGTTTACAGAACTGTTCAAGTCTTCTGCTTCCTTGTTGATCTTCTAGGTTGTTCTACCCATTGCAAGTGGCATCTTAATGTCTTCAGCTTTCATCGTTGAACTGCTATTTTCCCTTTGAATTCTGTCAGTTTTGCTTCTTCTCACCTTTCAGGGTGAGAACTTTCATCCTATGAGGGATAGAGGGCCGAGGCCATCAGGACCCCTGTATTTTCAGCCTGTAGCACCTGGAATAGAGCTTCTGCACTATAGTGACAGCTGGGTGGGGGAATACAAACTCAGTTCTTTTGACCTTACTTGCCTGGAATAGAACTTATGCAACATGGGGCTTACAGAAGAGAGATTCCAGAACCCTTCTTGATATAGTTTAAAACTAGGAGCTGAAGGGAAAGGGAATTCCTGACTTCTTGGCTACAAATGTCTAGGGTAGAGCTTCCAGGAGCTGGGGAAGGGGTGTAATGGACTGGATCATGGCTCACATGCTACAGACTCTCACAGTTCTTACTGAGACTTAGTACATTTTCTTGAATGAGTGCTGTATGCATTTAGGAAAATTTCCAGAGAATATGAATGATTAATGAGTGTCTTCTATAATTTGTACCAATTAAATTGTTTTTTCCCCGCCTTGGGAGAGATTCTGACTAGCTCTTTACTCCTTCATTTCTGAAAAAGGGCTGCTCCTCCCACAGCCCTTTTTTTAAGATTCTGAAATACAATAATTTTTTGCTTCCTTCTATTTTCTCTCACTTTTGGTTGATTTTGATAATTTTTATAAAGAGATCATTTCAGTATTAATAAAATGAAAGGGAATCATAGAAGATATATTCCATAAATAATTTCTTCACTGCGTGAACTATATCTGCCATTTCTTAGCTATTCTATGAACACAAATGGCTTCACTGAGATTTATGGTGAGTTTGAATCTGATAAAAATCATAGATAACACTGAGTCTGCTCTGGTTCCTGTACAACATTTATGAACTACCATTTGCAAACTTCCTTAGGCAGACCTCTGAGGACAAAATCTCGGAACCTTATTCAGGCAAACCATTACATCTTTTGGTTTGCTTTTACGATCTCCTGTTACATGGCATTAAATTTCAAGTCAAACCTGATATTGGCCAGTGATTCGTACCTAGATTTAAGACTGAAGTTAAGGTATTACTCCCAATTCAGACAGAGTGTGCAGCTCTATAATAATAATAACTTACCAATTATATTTCCCTCTAGTAGCCATGGCCCTTGTAGTCCTGGTATAATTTAAATTAAGTCAGAAATCATTTGCATGACAGAATTGATTTCGTTGGACACAGGGCATTGCCTGTGAGTCAAGCAAAGACCAGACTAATCATGCCTTAAATATTTTATAAATCCTGAATTAAAACAATTTTCTAGGTCTTTCCTATTAATTCCAATCATTTTATAATACAGCACTTTTCCCATGTCCACATAATGGCAGCAGACGTGGTGGGGAACAGAAACCTTAACAAGAGAAATAGCATAATGGAACCTCCTTACCTTTTTATTCTGAGAGTTCTAGAAAATAATCTTGTCATTATAAGATTTTGTTTTTTTTGTAATATGCAGTTTCTACTGAAAAACATCAAAGAAACCTGGATTTATTTGATGTCTTATGTGATATTAAAAATGATAAATATCTTGCAGGGAGATAGATGGTTGCTAGACTTAGTGTGGTGTACACATCATAAGATATATAAATATTGAATCACTATGTTGCACACATGAAACAGAAAATATTGTATGCCAACTGTACTATAAAAAAAGAAAAATATATAAACATCAGTTATTGTATACAAAATGAGGAAGAGACATTATTTACCTTTTCTGTTTTATTTTCTGAGCACTCGAATTGGGTCCAAACTCTGGAAGCATCCTTGTTTAACAGAGGAATTCCGACTTAACAGGAAAGGAAAGCCATTGTTTTCCTTGCCATTAGAATTTAATTTGCTTCGTGGAAGATGTCCCCGAGCAGTGAATGAGGGAGAGAGAGAGGAGAGTTTTAAGTTTTTTGGCCTCTTTGGCTTTAATGTCTGATTCTATTTTAGTGTTAGACCTCTTAAGTTTATTATTCTAACTGAATTCTTACAACATGGTGAAACTCACCATCTAAAGCCATCAACCTAGTGTGACAGCATAAGGTTCTCATGTCTTAATGTTCCTCTTCTCACAATCTCATCTAAAGTCCTTCTTTTGCAGCTTAAAGCCCAGAAAAGCTAAGTGACTTGTTCAAAATCAGACAGGTCTTTTGCCTCCAAGTCCAGTGATCTTTTGAACTCACAGCGCTGCCTCTTAGGAGAGGTAACTTTCAGGATGTAAAGACAGCTCTTGGTGTCTAACACTCCTTTTCTTCTTAAATCTCCTAAACTCCTTCCCCAAGTAAGTAGCAATGAAAATGAGGACTAGAGTTCGTTATGTTCTACCTCACTTGCCACAGTGTACCCTGTAGTCACTTTTTTTTTTTTTTTTTTAAATGGCAGTATCTCATTATACAGGAGCCTCCAAAAGCCTGAGTAACTTTATGGAGCAGAGTTCTGGGTTTACTAATTTTAGACATGTAGAATGAGAAAGACATAAATTTTGTTGTGTTAATTCTGAGATTTTCGGGACAACTTGTTACCACAGCATAACAGGCTATGTTCTTATTAATATAGTTTCCAAAGCTCAGTAGGAGAAGAGATCATTTCAAACTATAGTTGCATAAAAGACTCACTTCGAAAACAATATGCTGAATTCTCTGATAATGAGGGAAACTAAAAAGGACACAGCATCTATTTAGCTGGCTGAGGACCAGCAGATAGAAGCAAGCTTAAATGAATGCAAAAGCATGAGCAGATTCTTTGGTTTTCTTCTAATTTAATAGGCCACTCTTATGTTTCGTTAAAACACTGTCCATCCTTGTGTGTACATAAAATTGACTAAATTCTAGTTGTACAATATGAAGAGCTAATAGAATGTACATTTAAACTTGAGGGTCTTTTTCAAAAATATTTTTAAATGTATCCAAGAATAGTCTGATGAAAATCACCCTGTAAGGAAGATATTGAGGATATTAAGTTTGCTGAATGACTTTACAGTGGATCCTAATGACATTAAAATATTTACCAGTAATCTGATTTCCTTATATGCTACACAGTTATTTTTATGTTATATTAACTTCATTTTGTATTTTTTGGATCATTCCCATGCTGCTTAGAGTGCACTGGATTGTGGCTTAATTGTCTTATTATGCAGTATTAAATAACCTAAAGAAAAGAAGCGTGAATTGAAATAAATGAGCTCCGGTCACTGTAGGTAGTATAGGAAAGCAAAACAATAGAATTATCTCAAATGTAAATGGAATATTAAGCAGAACATATCACTAGAATAAAGACCTTTCAGATGATTTTTTTGCAAAGAAACATCTCAAAATGGATCAATGGGGACTTATTTAAATCTGAATTAAGTGAAGAAATAAATATAACTTACTGAAGCATAGTCTCTCTTTTACAAACAATATGTATTTATCAATATTTTATAACTAATTTAAAATGTCCATATCCTACTGGTCTTATTAAAAACCATAAATTATGATACTTACAGGCTTTTAAAAATTACCTGTCATTTTTTTTTTCAAAGGCAACTCTTTCCTATTATAATTAGATAAGGGAGGGTGTGAAGAGGACAGATTTATCTGGTTATTTTTCAAAAGTAGGGTTGTTTATGTATTGACTAGTATTGAATAATAATTTCCCAGTGTAACTGTTCTTTACTATTCCATCCAAGGAAAGACTTCAAGACCAGATTCATAAAAATTAGTGTAGTTCTCATAACTCCTAGTTAGTTGGGGTTTTTTTTTCCTATTCTTTGACTGTATTTTTGTTCATTTGTTTTGTTTTTATTTTTTCAAAGTAGACAACTCTGAAAGACTACCTGAATTCAATCTGAAACAAGAATATTCTTAATATATTTGCTAACTTAATCAGGATACCTATTTCTGTGACTTCAGCTTTCAGCTCCAGATTTAAAGACTTTCCTCTTTCTTCCAGGATTAGTTTCCAATGTCTTTTCAGCACCAAATCCAGGTCATTATTTTTTTCTTTTGAATTTATCTCAAATAGCTCCTTCTTTCTCTTCCCACCATCACCCTACTTAGTCCTGCTAAGCCCTCCATAGTTCACCAGCCCTGGGGTAATGGCTCCTTGACCTATCTTCTTACTTCCCTTTCTTTACTCCAGTCTGTTCTCCACATGCCCAAAGCAGCCCTCCTAAAGAACTCCTTTCATCCTGGTTTTCACCTGGGTAACACCTTGGTGCTTCTATTTTGTCCATGGAATAGAGTGAAAAGGTAACAGCCTCAGACTCAAAAATTTACATAGGTCTGATCCCATTCTGTGTTTTGTCTCTCACCTTAACCAAAAGTCCCTTCACTTCATCCAAGCCAATTTGTTGACTAGCCAACAAAATCCTAGTTTCCCTTTTTGATTTGAGACATTTTTTTCCATATTTCTCACCTAGAATTTCTTACAGTGTTCCTATAATTTTCACCCAGATCCATTTGAATATGTATTTAACATACTCCTTTCTTTCTATGGACTCTTTTCTTTATTCAACATATATTTGGTGGCCAGCTGCAATGGGTCATATCTCCCAAGCTGATCTTGGTGGGAAGTGTCTTTGTGGTTTGCTCCCCTGTGACTAGTTCCTGCTTTTTAGAGTAGCAGACAGAACACTAGATTGTGAGGAGACCTCTTGTAGTAACTGTTCCTTGAACATATAGAAAACTTCATATTGTTCACTTTCTTACCACCTCACAATGGCAATAGATGACATAGGTACCCAGTACCTTTTTTGTTGATAAATAAATTGTGCCTTGGACAGGTCTTACCCGTCCTAGGACTTAGTCTCCTCATTTGCAAAAGGAAGAATTGAAAATAGTGTATCACTGAGCTAATTCCATGATTCTCATCATTGTGCATTTCCTGTGGTCATGAATTACTGGTCAGATTTCTATAACCATACATAGTATATTGAGTGATCTTTGCAGAAAGACCTGTAAATTTTCAATAGGTAGGTGTTGATTTCCAGCATCTTAACTATTTTTATTATAGATCTCGTTTGGAGACATTATTGTCTCACACCCTTCTTTTTAAAACATCGTAGGAGTTTTTTCTTGTTCTTGAAAGAGGCAAACAGGAACATTTTTAATACAGTGTGACTGTCTCAGAATGACTTTTGAAAACATTAAGTTTCCTTATGTTTACCACTTGAGGACAGTTTTAGGAAAGAAATCATTAAACTCTTTTCTTAAATGATATTCATCTCTCCAGTGATACTCAATACACCAAAGTTACCTTGTGCTGCCATTTGCATGCTGAAAGGCATGTAAGAACAAAGAATCAAAGTGATAGCAAATTCTATCATTAAACAAAAAGCCCCATCTTAAATATGACTTAAATATGTATAAAGTGACTTAGTGACTTAAATATGTATAAAGCCCAGAAGTATCTGTATGTAGATAATGTGCATGTCAGAACTATATTTCCCTGTAAGAATTTAGGCACTAGGGTGGGGCCGGCACTAGATCTAGGTCTTTTATACTTCTTGTTGAGTCTCTATAGATTAGCATTACCAACATCACACTGTGGGCTCAGAAATTAAAGCAAAAATGAGAATAATTCACATTTTGTAAGTAAGATAAGATATATACACTTCTTTCCATCTATGACAGAAAATCAAGCATAGATAGAAATTAGTGCTACTACAGATTCAAGGTTTCGGACTTCATCTGGGTCTTCAAAACTTTCTGATAGTGTATGTGTGTCAATTTTCTCTTCCAACTATTAGGATAAACTGTCCAGATTCTTTTTCCCTTTTCAAGCCTCCTTTTGTCCTCACTATATGTGGGAAATTTTATCTTTATGGGGAGAATAAAAACTACTAATTGGTAATTTCCTCAAATTTTGACTTTTCATCCATACCATGCTGACTTCTTTCTCTCCTGTTTAAATGCATAAGGATGGCGTCCAAGGTCAGATCTGCCACATGGCTCTGAAGTATATTGATCAAATGATCCATCTCATAGAATGATAGATCTCAACCCTGGCTGCATATTAGAATGACTTGATATGCTTTTACAAAACTGATGCTCAGGCCCCACCTCTGGCCAATGAAGTCAGAAACTCAGAGGATGAAGCTCATGGATCAAAAGCACCTTAGGTGATTGCATGAGCATCTAGGCTTACAAATCAGTCCTTAGCCTAAAAACTCCACAAGGGCAAGTGTCTTGTGTATGTTGAAAACTGCTCTACTCGACACTCTGCAGAGCACCTCTACATCAAGTGATAATCATCGCATAATATTTTTCTTCACATACATACCATTATTACTGTACCTGACTTACTATTCATATAACGAAAGAAAAAAATATGTATAAAGCTATGGTAATTTTTTTGTTAAATTCTAGAGAAACATCCAAATGCCCGCCCAACAAAATTGTAGTCACTGGCGGTAGTGGTAAGAGAAGCACAAGAAGTGATTAGTTTGTGCCTCAATTATTAGAATTGATATGTTCACTATTTCTCAAGTGCATTCTTTACCTGAGGAGTTTTAACTATTTCTCACTTAGAAAACTAGCTGTTCAGTGTGTCGTTCACTGATTGTAAGGGTCCTTTGCTTTGGTAAAACTGTGATATTTAAGGTGTTATAGTAATCGGAACATTAAAAGGTGACTATCAGAAATGTTATTTCCCTTGTAGACAGAAAAAAATTCCACAAGCCGTATTTCTGTCCTTACCTTTTGTATGTATGCCTGGACCTCTAACAGGGTTCCCCCATGTTGTTAACTCTTCCATATCGATAATATAAAATATCTTATATTAAAAGAAGTATAAAATATTTCCTCCCATTAAAATATTAAA
>NW_006436298.1:38219093-38222912 GCF_000325575.1 Pteropus alecto
TTAAATATATATTTATTAAATAAATTATAGTTAACATTAGATTTATATCTCATACTTAATAAAATAACCATATCAAGTATAATGCTGATAGAGAAAAAGCAATTTAGTCAAACTATTTCTTAAAAATTTTTGTCAGCTCTTATTTCCATTAAAATGGTAGGTAATTTTATTTTATTCTTCATATACAATGAAATATTATTCAGCCATAAAAAGTACTGATACCTGCTATAATATCGCTAAACCTTAAAAACGTTGTGCTAAGTGAAAGAAACCAGTCACAAAAGATCATATAATTTCATTTATATGAAATTGTCGTAACAAGCAAATCTATAGAGACAGAAAATAGTGGTTTCTTAGGGCTGGAGGAGTTGGGGGCAAATAGGTGGGGGGATAGCCTTCCTTTGTGTAGTGAGGAAAATGTTCTAAACTTGAGTGTGGTGATGGTTGAACAACCTTGTGAATATACTAAAAAGCATTGTATTGCAAACTTTAAATGGGTACATTGTATGTGAGTTATATCTCAATAAGGCCGTTATAAAAAATATTACTAAAAATAAGAAAATAAGAATCACATTTTGTCATTTGTCTACCTTCAAGGTATAAAGGCTGAGTAGATCTTCCATGAATGTGCAAAGACTTGATCTATATTGCTATCGTGAGCTCTTCCTGCAGAATTTATTGGGCAGTGGACTTCAAATGACTAAAATGAATGGAGAGATATCAGTGTAAGGACATGCGATAAGCATTAAATATATATTACCTATAATAGTAAGACTACATGGTTGTTATAAACAGGATGATCATATATCCGATTTGCCAATACAGTCCAGTTTATCCCTCTTATCTTGGCTTAATTAGTAGTAGTCCCTTTCACTCTCAAAACTTTTCTTATTTAGTAAATTATATAAATGCCTTTGACTTTTATGGGAGTTAGTAGCATGTTTAAAGGCTGTATGCTCTAATAATGCAGATATAATATAATTTATTAATGATGGGGGGGAAATTAGGTGAGTTTACAGAAAGTAGTGTAAGGCTAATAATTGCCTTTGAAGTGTTGCTGGGAGTAAAAGGATATTCCTTTAGATGCAGAGGGGAGAGGATGAGGGAAGAAAGGTTGCTGAATTTTAGACTAGGAAACCAAAATTTATGAACATTTGAGTCCTTTCGCTCTCAAGGCCATCAGAAAGAAATTCCTTGGTCTTTCCTACTTCCAACCCCGTATATTTCATCCCACACCATTGTTGATAAAATTCAGGTGTTACTGTTTCACTGGCTCTTCCTCACTTACTTATAGTTTATGGTTGGGGGATACAATGTATCCCCAAACCGAGGTTTGTTGTAGATGTCATTAGTATTTGTTTAATTTATCCTACTTTTTATTTAGGGATAATTCAGAGAGATTTACAGTCTACACAGCAACCCCCACCTTATTCCCAGAAAGCCTTCAAATAACACATCTCCTTCTTTCTTAGTTTACTTCTTTTTTACTTATTCAACACGTCTTCCAATAAATAGCCAAGAAAGGGTTTGTGCAAGGTTTTTGTTTTGTTTTTGTGTCTTATAACTTGCATACCTGAAATGTCTTTATTTTATCCTCACATTTAATTGATAGTTTGTTTAAGTAGAGCATTCTGGTTAAAATCCCTTTCCTTCAATATGTCAAAAGCATTTCTTCATTTCTTTTTAGTATTTCTTTTACTGCCATTGTTGAGAAGTCTGCTTTTATTAGTATCTTCAATTCATTGTTTGCCATTTGTCTTACTATTGCTGTTGGTCTTGCTACTCTGAAAGTATTAAGGCCTTCTGTTTGTCACCATTGTTCTGAAATTTTACCATGCTGTGTCTCACTATAAGGTATTCTTCAAATAACATTTTGGGGATTCGACAGGCCCTTTCATTTCATTATGGAAAATATCCTAGTATTACTTCCTTAAATTTTTTTCTTTTAATAATCCCTGTTATTTCTTCTTCAGACACTTACTATTCAGATGTTGGCTCTTCTAGATTAATCTTTTAATTATGATTTTCCCTCTATTTTTTTCTGCCCTATAAAATATTACCTTCTGACACTTTTTCCCCCAGGTTCTACCATCATATATTTAATTTCTAAGAACTGTTTCTTCATCTCTATCTTCTTTCCCTTATAGCATACTGATGTAGCTTAATGGATTTTTTAAAATTACATATGAAATGGAGACTAAACAACCCCATAATTGAGGATGAGAGATCAAGCCTGAACAAACTACCTTGTTTGCAAAGCTTGGGATTTCTCTGGTAAAAAAACACCATAAAACTGTGGTGTCCTTTCATCTAATTTTAATTTAATCAAATACTTGGGCTAGTAATGCATGTTGAGTCATTCAATTATTCATTCAGTAAATACTTACTAAGCACTTATCATGTGCCTGCTACTGTTCAGAGGGTCGATAATGAGAAAATAAAAATATAGTCTCTGTCCTGAGGAGCCTACGTTCCAGTGATCTTTGGGTCCTTATGTTCCCTGTGGTCAGTCGTGGTTATAGCTCTGAAATCTTGACAAAGACTTGATGGATTTAGTTTTTGAGAAATAGGCACGCCCATCTCCTAGCCTTCAAGGGCTCTCCTTTATTTTGAAGGTTTCCTTTTTTTTTTTCTCTTAAGATTCTACTAAAGGCCACAAAGAATAGCCAAGACATGGCTTCCTTCAGGTTCCCTAAAACTCTAGCCTCAGTAGACACATGGACACAATCCCAGGATACAGTGTTGTCTGCACAGCCAGGAGCTTTGTAACTGCTTTGTAGGAATGTCTAACTTGCCAGTGAAGGATGGGGGTTTCTAAAACAAAAATGGAGACCTGATTCGAGAATTCCCTGAGCAGACAAAACCATTTTAAGCCATGGAAGCAAAACTAAATCTAGCTAATTTCATGAACCTATGCGAAACTTAACTTAGGTTATTTTTTAAAAATACCTCTGATATTCATAAAAAGAAACTTAAGTCATCTGTCTAAAATTGGTATGAGATAATCACTTAACTTTTTTATTTTTATACTTTCTTATTTTTTCTTAATTGTGATAAAATATACATAACATAAAATTTACCATCTTAACCACTTTAAGTGTCCAGTTTAGTGACATTAAGTACATTCATGTTGTTGTGCAAACATCACCAATCATTGATCTCCAGAACTCTTTTCATCTTGCAAAACTGAAACTCTGTATCCATCAAACATTAACTCCCCATTCCCCTCTCCCTCCAGTCCCTGGAAACCACCATTCTACTTCCTGACTCTATGAATTTGACTACTCTAGGTGCCTCATATAAATAGAATCGTACAATATTTGTCCTTTATTGACTGATTATTCACTTAGCATAATGTCTTCAAGGTTTATCCACATTGTACGGTGTGTCAAAGTTTTTTTCCTTCTTAAGGCTGAATAATATTCCATCGTATATATATATAGCGCATTTAGTTTATCTATTCCATCTATCAATGGACACTTAAATTGTTTCCACCTGTTGGCTGTTGTGAATATACTGGAATGAATATGAGTGTACAAATATCTTTGCAAGTTCCTGCTTTTAATTATTTTGGGTAGATACCCAGAAATGGAATTGCTGAATCATATGGTATTTTTTTTTTTTGAGGAAGTGCCATACCATTTTCTATAGCAGCTGTATCATTTACATTCCTATCAGCAGTGCAGAGAGATTCTAGTTTCTCCACATTCTTGCCAATAGTTGTTGTTTTCTATTTTATTTTATTATTAGTTTCAAGTATACAGTACATTGGTTAGACATTTATATAGTTTATAAAATGATCCCCCTAATTGCTCTTTC